>NC_066588.1:2787500-2932500 GCF_905475345.1 Vespula vulgaris
GATCGAAGAAGAAGAGAGGGAAAGAGGAAAAGTGAAAAAAGTCGATCATTTTTTGTCGATCGAACGATGAAGTGAAAAAAAAATAAAAAAAAAGAAAGGAAAAGAAAAAGTATTTTGTTAGCGGCCTCAATTAAAATTGCTAAAGAAATATTTAAATGATAAAGGCTAATGACATTCATGGTACAGGTTTTGGGACTTTCGATTTCCACAAAAAATGACTGTTTAATTATTTTTTTATCAAATGATCTCTCTTTCTCAAGGATATGAGAGAGAAATAGAAAACGGAAGAGAAGATCGATACGATCGAAGAAAAGAATGATTATAATATGGCGAGACGAAAATATCTTAACCGAGCCGATGACTCGTAACTCTCTCGGGGAATTTTGTTTCTTTCCTTTCAAGCGGATCACGTCGTGACGTGACTGGACGACGTAAAGCTATGGTCTTAGTTCAGAGACAACCAAAAAAAAGAGAACAAAGAAAATAAAAGAAAACAAGAAAAAAATAAGAAAAAAAGAAAAAGGGGGAAAAAAACCGTGATTCAAAAGAGGAGATCGAGGATGATTCGTTTAGATATTTTCTCGATAATCGCTACGGTATTTACCGTGAAGAAGTCATGGACCTGACAATTGCGTCAGTTCAAACGACGACTCATCGGTCGTGCATTCCATTCAAGTCTCTCGATTTGGTCTTTCTCTGTCTCTCTTTCTCTCTCTATGTCTCTCTTCTTTCTTTCTTTCTCTCTACTCGTTAAAGGAGAAAAATCAAAGTTCGCCTTAGGTCGGAGCTTGGTTCTTTGCTAGGTAGAGTGTTTTTCTAGATACATATAGTTAGCCTCGGAGTTCTCCCATTCGAGGCTTCCCGCGAGAGGCCCAAAACTACTCCGCACACCTTTCTCTTTTCCTGCTGCTATTACGCTCGACGAAAGCGAACTCGCGAGCCACGGCTTGCTCGACGAGTCCTACTCGCTTGCTCGCTCTTGCTATCTTTCTCTTTCTCATGCAAAAAGCCGGTCCTAGCCGCTTCTCTCGAGGGGATCATAGTTCGTATATATTTCTCGTCGAGCGTAAATACGTATGTAGATACTTAGGTAAGTACATACATACATACATACATACATACATACATACATAGATAGATACATATATACATAGATAGAAGTATTACGGGTACGGAACGGCCGAGTTGTAGGAGTATTTTGCCCAGCCCTGTCCACCACGCAGGGTATGTGTATGAATGCCTACCTACGCGGCCGACCATAACCAGTTTCCTTCCACTGCTTGAAATCTCGCGGTTGCGCTCATCGAAGTCTCTCGGTTCAGCCGAGGGGAGTGCGACTGTGCGAGTGAGACACAGACTCTGTCATGGTAGAAAGAAAAAGAGAAAGAGAAAGAGAAAGAGAAAGAGAGAGAGATGGGAGGATGAAGTGTGTGCGACAGAGTTAGAAACAGCGAGAGAAAAAGAAAGAGAGAGAGAGAGAGAGAGAGAGAGAGAGAGAGAGAGAGAGAGAGAGGGGGAGAGAGAAGCAAAAGAGAGATAAAGAGAGAGAAAGAGGGGGAGGGAAGGGAAAAAGAGACTCGTGTGCCGTACCCACTGCCAGGCTAGACGTTGTTCGTGTACAACCTTCGCATTCTTCGAAGAAGTGAAAGCCAGCAGTTTCAGGGAAATTCTGACGGCTTGTACTGTGTACCCATAGGTGAATCGACGACGACGACGATGACAACAATGACGATAACGATGATGATAACTTGCATGGTCGATCAACGAAATATTTCGGTCACTTAATGACCTGGGAAAATTTTATGACGATTCGACTAGTCATCGAATACGATCGAATCGTGTTTCCTCATCTCCCTCTTTTTCTTCTTCTTTTCCTTCTTCTTATTCATCTTCGTGTCTTTGTCTTCTACTCGTATGTCATACAAGAAAAAAAAGAGAGGAAAAAAAGATGTCGTAAATGGGAAACTCATAGGAGTGTCGTGTAACGGCTCCAACTTCGATGCCAGTCTACACGTGTGCCACGTACGGCCGGTAGCGAGCGTGCCGATGGAATGCGAATTTCACTTTTCCGAGCAGTTGACGCGCCGGTATTCGAGTCGTTCGTACGTTTCTTCGTTTGAGCGACGGTGGTGGAGGTAGAGGAAGAGAAGGAGGAGAAAGAGGTGGAGGAGGAAGAGGAGGAAGAGTGGGAGCAAATGGGAATGTATCGGGCTATTTAATAATTTTTTGTTTTTCGTATCTTTCAAAGCTCCTCGCAAAAGCTTCGCGACTCGTGGAATCGACTCGAGGAATCGACTACTTACTTTTTTTCACAAGTTTCGATCTTATCGTCATACTGGTGAGTCGCGTCTTCCTTATTGAGTATCTACTCAACGAGCATACGAATTTTTCGTATGAAATACGAACGGATAAGCCAATAATAAAAAAAAGTCGCCTGTACAACGTCACGTCGCGTCTAGCTAGCTCGATGACACGGTTTTTAATGGTTTCTCCGATCTTTTTTTCTTTCTTTCTTTCTCTTTCTCTCTACTGTATATTCTTTTAAGTTTCTTTCTTTTTCTCTCCCCTTTTTTTTCCTTTTTTTTATCTTCAAAATTATCGTCACATTTTTACGAATATTTTAAGGATTACACGCCGATGTTCGCTGTCACTTATTTTAAAACAAAAGATGATGATTTTAAAAAAGGAAAAAGATAGTTGGAATTATCGCGTTACTTTTTCGATAGAAATCTAAGAGAGAATTTTATTCACCTTGTTTTAGTAACTGTGTTTCTTTTTTTTCCGATCATCAATCTATTCCTTGACATTGTTTAAATTATTTTTATTTTAATGTTTTTTATTTCCTTTTTTTTCAGGTTGAGAAGACGGACACACGATGGTATCGAGAAGAAAAATACTCTCCCGTTCGCGAGATAATCTCGTGGAATCTCAATACGAGGAACAAGAGGAGGAGGATGTTTGGTACAATCTCGACAAATTGTACAAGGTAAGAAATATCAAATAGCAGCTTTTCGATATTACGCTAATAGTGTTCTCAGGGTTCGTTTGAAATAATCTCCTTATTTCCCGTACTTAAGTTTTGACTTTTTTTCTCGATAAGAGCAATAATATCGCGTACTCTCGCATTTACATATACGCCAACTCTACTCGCTGACTTTTAAGCGTACCAACCGGTTTAGTAGTTCAGCCATGCACATGCAAGGCAAAGTGTTTTTGGCGACCCTGCATGCACGCTCTTAAAACTGATGCAAACCGGTTTGAAACGCGTGGTTATCGCTTTTCAAAAAATTATGCTCGTAATAACGAAAATAGATACTATGAGAAAGAGAAAGAGAAAGAGAAAGAATGAGAGAAAGAGAGAGAGAGAGGGAGAGAGAGAGAGAGAGAGAGAGAGAAAGAGAAAGAGATAGAGAGACAGGTAGATAGAGATAGAGATAGAGAGCGAGGTAGAATTAACTCGTAGAGAGAACCTCACACGGATAACTTTAAGAGAAATGCGAGTCTCTCTCTCTTTCCACTCTCTGCATGGCCTGTTATGTGTTACAAAACCGCAGCGAGGTAAAAACGTGGCCGAAAGCGAAATACGAAAGTCTCTCGATGGCGTGCTTGTTGTATACGTTGTGTGGTTCTCTCCCTAGTTCGTTTGCTAGTTCGTAACAATGTATCGGTAAACTTTTGAATTAGAGAAAAGCGTGCCTCTCGATCGAGTTCTTAGTGTTCTAATTTTCAACGTACGCATGTACGTAGCTACCTACCGAACCTTTCTCACCGTAGATACGTTATGAATTATGAAGGAGTATTCGCGTAACGAGGTCGACTTCTACCGACAACGACAAAGACAATGAGAACGAGTTAGCCACCTTCGAATTCGATTCGTCCTGGTACGTGATTCCGGTCAACGGTGACGATCGACCGATCGACCGATCGATCGGTCGATCGATCGATGCATCATCCATCACCGTTATGTCTTTCCTGTCTCGTTCTGAAATGAAACTTTATTACGCTCGTAGACCGACTATGCCACGCAATAATCCCCTATCAACTAGCATACACACTCGACCTCAAGGAATTCGATTAGAACGGAAATCGTAGCTTACTCTTAGCCTTCGTTGCATAACACCTCCGTTCCGATCGATCTCGTTTAAACGATATGGATACTGTAAGAGATCTTTCGAGATCTATTTTATTTTTATCATCTATTTTTGTCAAATCACACCAGAGGTTTTTTTTGCTCGTATACACACACGCGCGCGCACGCAGAAACACACACGCGTTATTCCCTGATAGATATGGACGATTGATTTTAATACTTTTTAAAAGATCTACGATCACAAATTCACCTTTCTCTCTCAAGACATATAAATAATATCGAGTGCTATATCAGGTCAATGATCTCGTTTTTGACCGGTTCTTTCTATTTTCTCTCAAATATTCGACGTTATAATATTCGTTAATTAAGAAATACAAAAAAAAAGAGGAAGAAAAGAAAAAGGAAAAAAGAGAAAAATATATGTGTAAATGTCAAAAGTTCTCCTACGTCTTTTTTGGAACACTAGATATCTCGTTTCACTAATTAGCATTTCCTTTACTTGTATAGGATCACATACAAGAAGTTTTGGATAAATGGAATCAAATAGACGATGAAATATGGGCGAAAGTAATTGTCTTTGAGAGAAATAGACGCGTCGCGAAAGCGTATGCTAGGGCACCGGTTCTCACGATAAACGGCTCGAACGATGGCTTCGACGGCTTCAGGTAACTTACTTTCATTCTTTTATAGTTTCTTATTTCCTAATAATCTTCATCGGATTAATTTATTTTCTTATCTCTTATTTCGTGCGAATACAGGATAGGACTTTGCGGTTTTGATAATCCAATGCGTGATCCGAAGACGGAAGAAGCGAAACGTCATATTAATCAAGGTGTTAAAATAAAAATGGATGAACAAGGAAATATTCTTATTAAAAGGTTGTGTAAAAATAATGTTTACATCAAACCAACCAATCAGGAGGATAATGCTATTGGGCCTGAAATTATACGTAATTCACAGGGTGCCCTCGAGCACGAGAAACCGGGAAAGGTAAAACATTTCTTTATAGTTCTTCTTGATCATTCTTAATTATTTTTGTTCGTGTTTACAATATATAATAGCGTTCGTGAATTATTCGATATGATTTTTATAGAAACAATTAAAGAAGATAGAATTTATTGCATAGATTTATCATTGATTTTTTCTTACAGTTGTTTGATATGAACAAGTTTCAAACAAACTTATCTCGCGAGACTCGACGAGCATATCCCGACAGACGAAGATTGGAGATGCAATGTTTAAGTGCTATCGTTTTTGTAAGAACGGAAGCAGATCTTCTTCAATGTCCAGTTTGGGTTCTCATCGTGAACGTTGTCGGACTGGACATGCTCAAGTCAAAATTGCCACCAGGTATAATAATACTTTAAGACTTCATTTAAGATAGCTCTGTCAGTGAGTTTTGAAAATGATTTTTTAATTACACAATCAATCTTTTTTCAGTTTTAGCATTGCAAAGGCCTGTAGATATAAAGAATCGTCCAAGGATACCTATTCCAGACGAGGATCCTTACAGCGTCGCTGGTGTTTCATCCTCTGTTGGACCTAGTGAAATAATGCAGTCAGAGAGAGATTCTCGAGAACAAATCTATATGCAATCCACGAGTTACCAGCAACGACGAGCTGAGAGGCCACCTAAACTTCCACCCAGAGAAAATCTTTATGGTCATGATATTCCTAAGGTAATTATATATACACATATATATTTTCTTTCTTATTATCGTTAGAATCGTTAAAAAATTTTTTTGTAAGAACATTTTTATATGAATTTTTATTTCTATACAGCCCGATTACGATGATATCGAGGATGATTACTCGAGGACGATAAAACCTGCCGGTATGGCGAATGAAGAAAAAAGGAGCAAGAACGATGATAGAAAGAAATATGGTGAGATACGAACGAAAGAATTATTTTCTTTTCTTTTTTTTTGTAATTAGTTAATACCGTTAGATATATATACGATCATCGCTGTGTGTTATATGGTAGATAATGTTAGATACAGTTTGTTGTTTCTAATTTTTTATAGACGATCCATATTATTGTGGATTACGTGCACGCGTACCTAACTTCGTGAAGATGGCAAGAAACGGACAAAGTAAAGGTATTCCTCCTCGAGGACACATCAGACCTCAACCTGCGCCATCTTATGCTGGCTCCGTATATGCCAGTAGTCAATCGTCTCAGATATATGGACATCACGTTCCCGCGAATCGACCACACATCATGTATCATGCGAGAAGTTTTGAGAGTGGGCTCGGTACGTAATATGGGTCAGCACTTGTCGGTTTGAACAAAAAAAAGAAAACAAAAGAAATGAAAAGAAAAAAAGAAATTCGATTCACGCTAATTCGAGCGTGTCTCGTCTACGTTCAACGAGGAGCAACACTGTGTGTTTTTACGAGAATGAAGAGAAAGAAAGAAAGGGAGAGAGAAAGGGAGAGAGTGAGAGAGAAAGAGAGAGAATGAGAGTTGCGTCATTTTTTGAACGTTATTAAAAAAAAAAAAAATAAATAAAAGGAAGAAGAACCGGTCATTGACCGCCTCTCCGCTCTATTGTATATTTTAAAATATGTTTATTATATGTTATATTGTGTAATTGTAAGCGTGTGCGATATAATCGTGAGCAGTGTCGATGATCCTTACCCGATCCTTCGCGAACTTTCGAACGATCTTTTGAACGATCAAGTAAACGACCTTCGTTGAATTTCCAGACACGGATAATAGAATCGAATCGCCGTACAACCATATATATGGAAGATTACCCATCCCGACGAGAGGCGTGATACCTCCTGCACCGCGTGCTATGTACATTGGAGAATGGGATTAAGTTTTAACAAGTATCTCAACGTTTGTACCTATAAACTTGTATATTGTTAATATACCACATAAATACTCATATTTTTATGCTACCGAAATTGCTTCTATTTACTTTGCGACTTGTCTTTGCGAAATATCTCATCCTTTTTTCCATAGTCTAGTTCTATAGCTTAGGTAGTGTCCACCTATACCTATGTATTCACGTAGATATGTGATTATCGGAAATTGCACTTACGAACTTAAACCGAGATATAAGTTTATATACATTACTTACCGGAGAGAACGTTACCTTCCAAATATTTTCAAACATTCTCGATAATCCTCGTTCAACGCGGTAATAGTTTTATATCAAACAGACGTAACTTTACTCTCTATACAATCTCTAAACAATCAAATAATTGTGTAACAATGAAGGAAAGGAAGAAGGAAATAAAACAACATATCCGAGTTCTTTTATCGTCCATCGAGTCCTTCGCACGATTGCTCTCAAACGATAATAATAATTAACTTCCTTACGTCACCACTGCAAACTTTTCATTGCCGTCTGATAAGTAGGACTATTAGTAGAGTAGAACTGAGAGTACCATTTCCGATAAGCGGCAATGGTCTTATCCTCTCGTACTAGGATAGGTCGTGTTTCGAATCTCTTGTGATTCCAAATAGCAACGTCCCTCTCGAACATCAAACATTCACCGAGAAAAACGATACTGGCATAGGGCGCCAACAATGGCGGAGAAAATATTATGTGACAAATACGTTGTAACAATGGTTCGATCGGTGTCACCGTTTGTAAGATGAACATGTTGCCGAATGTTGTCTCGATGAATAACTCGACGTATCCTGGACCGATTTGTTCGACCTTCACGTTCAGCTCAAGTATATCGAATCGATCGAGAAGCAACAGACTGTGACGAAGAGTCATACTAGCTCTATGCTTTTCTCCATTATAAGAATTCTGTTGTCCGTTTGCTATTGTCGCCGTTGCCGTTGTCGTCATCGTTGTCCTACCGTTCAACATATTCTTCGAATCTCCGTTAATCGTCGTCTTGGTTGTTGATGTTTTCTTTGTTAAATCATCCTCCCACATCGTCTCTTCTTCTGGAATGTTTTTTTCCGTCGGAGTTTTAGATGAATCATCATTGGATTCGCTCGAATGCGGTGTCCATCCTGCGTTCGACCATCTGTGACGAACGAAACGCATCACGTCCTCCGAGAGAAACAACGCTGGTCCATGGACCGCGCTTAGATGTGCCAGATCGGCACCGTTCTCTGCTATATCCTGAAATCGATCGTTTCATTACTTTCCTCGAGAAAATTGAAATCGAGATATTTCTTCTTTCCTTCTTCCTCGATCTTAATTTATATATGCTAACTATCGAAAGTCTCGATTTTATTTATTCGTTTTTGAAAATAAAATTTATTCGGATTATCTAACTATTTAAATGCTATTCGAAATGAGGACAACGTTTAAAATAACTTTCTCGAACCTGTATATGGCAATTAACGATAAATTCGTTTCGACCTTGAAACCGCCAAGTCCCATTAGAAATTTTCTCATGGGGATGTGGTTGCCAATCTGGCTTTGCCGATTCCGCATGATACCAAACGAAAATTATTTTATTCACCTCGCAGCTTCTCCATGCTTTTGTTTTAGCAACATTCGGTACTGAAACAAAGTCAACAATTTTGTGTATGTTATGTAATAAAAAAAAGTTAAAAAAAAATTCTTTACCTTTATTGGCATAAGGTATATCTATGCAACGACCATCATTACCATAAAAGAGCCACTTATGGAAAGGACATTCTAAACATTCTCCTTTCACACGTCCACCCTCGCCCATGTTTGCCCCTAAATGTGGGCAATATGCATCGAGAATGTTGACGATACCCTTCTCGGTCCTTCGTATGCACACGACTTAACATTATTACTATCGTCATCATTTTTGAATTATTTAAATTAACTATTATTTAATTATTTTTAATAAATCGATGAGTGTTTCTTTATAACCATTAATTAATATTTTTCTCTATATCGGATTTTAATCAGTTTTATGCTTACCTAAATACAGCAAAATTTTCTCCAAGAGCTGATACGTGTTTCACTTGTCCCACTTTCAGTTGTGAACTTTCCAATAAGGCAAACCATCCATTTGGATAGACTGGTGGCAATTTTTCCATCTTCCTGTATTTTATTTTGTTCTCACATCGCAAGTCCTTGCAACAACAACAACAACAACAGGCGAAAGCCTTATTTTATATTTAAAAAAAAAATTAAAGAAATTAAATGATCAGATCAAATTAAATTAATATCGATCTTTATAGCTGATTTTTTTTATTTGTTTTGTATATAATTATTTATGTAATAATAATTATATAAGTGCGCGCCTGACAATAAGTAGCAATTCAAAATCTATCGATAATACTGTCTCTGAACGCCATCTATCAGGGAGAAACATCTTTTTATCCTTATGATAGGCAACAGTTATTACATATATATATGGCTATGTTGCCTATCATAAGAGTATAAAAAAGTTTTTACTGATAGATGGCGTTCACAAGCAATATTATTGAAGATGTTGAGAATGTTGCATCTCTCCAGGCGCATTATTCAATATTTTATAAATAATTATAAAAATGTAACTGTAATATTAGTGTTATGTATTTTCTTAGAAGAATATTTATTGTTTTAGATAAGAAATAAATTTTCAGAGACTGAGACTGTTCAATATTAGACGTTTAATGATCGTCTGTACAAATAACAAACGATTAGAATATTTTTGTATGTATAATATTTACGTATAATTATATTGGAAAGCGACTAATGACTTTTATTTATACATATATATGATCTCATAATTTTCAATAATTAATGAAACTAATGAGCTAATAACGAGTTAATCGCGAACTTTTCTCACTGGATACTTCGTTATGTTTACACTAATTTAGCCACGCTTATTTCAAGTTAATTTGAAATAAATAATATAACATATTTATCTAAAAATTAAATAACATAAGAGAAATAGAAATGATGAATATAACACAATTTCCTGTTACACATTAATTCAACTCTATAACCCTGTCATTAAAATCTATCAAAAAATTCTATAGATCATGATAGAAAAAAATGAAAACAATCTTAACTCACTCTGATCCAATTAATTTTCCAGAAGAAAGCGATATAGATTAGAAAAGCCAAGAGGGTGGCGAGGAGGACGCTGTACCATCCAAGGATCATCTTCTTTTTTTCTATCCCGTATCCCGCAGTTAACAGGAGTCACTGTCGTCCCAATGGAAGCACAGAATTTTCACGTCGGGATGACCGACGCTCTCTCCCCCCTCTCTTTCTGTCTCTCTATCTCTTTTCTACGAAAGGAAAAGACTGTGTTCTTCTTCTTGTCTTGTCGATGAAGACGAAGCGTGAGCGAGGAACTACCGGCGAACGTCTAAAGTAGAGGCGTCTAACAGCCAGTTCATGAGCAAGAGCTGACTCCCGATTCCCCTATACGTTTACCCCCACTATGACTCTCACTTGGCCGTCAATTCTGTTGGCAATTCGGTGTGCAACGCGACAAACTTATGAAATACGAGTTCACCATTAACGTGTTATAACAATTATTACGTATACCGGTCTGACTTCTCACAGTTCACAACTTTTTCTTCGGGTTCGATGAAGCAGAGAAGATGATGTAAAAGTGGAGGAAGGAAGGAAGGAAGGAAGGAAGGAAGGAAGGAAGAAAGAAAGGAAGGAAGGAAGGAAGGAAGGAAGGAAGGAAGGAAGGAAGGAAGGAAGGAAAGAAGGGAGGGAGGGGTGTAATAAAGTTGATAAAGAGGAGAAGTGCCGATTTTGCTGTTAGAAAGAAAGAGAGAGAAAGAGAGAGAGAGAGTGTACTTGTGTATGTGTGTGTGTGCGCATAGTGGATAAGAAAAGGAGAGCACGGAAAGAGGGAGAGAGTATCGCGATGATATAAACGAAGTAGTGAAACGAGAAGTAAAAGAAGAAGAGCAGAGGGAGCTTGAAGGATAAGTAGAAGCAAGAGGAGGAGTAGGCCGACGTGCAAAACAAAACTTGAAGGATGTCAGGCGAGAAAAAGAAAGAAAGAAAGAAAGAAAGTGAGAGAGAGAGAGAGAGAGAGAGAGAGAGAGAGAAAGAGAGTGGAGAAAAGAGGGAGAGGAAAAAGAGGAAGGAAGAGAAGTTGTTCGAGGGACGAAGAGGATAAGGAGGAGAGGAAGGTGCACGAGCGTCCTTGCGACGGAGACGAGAGATAAAAAGGGCGAAGAGGAGACGCTGACGACGTATGCTTCTAAAGAGAGAGAAAGAAAGAGAGAAGAGAGATGAGAGAGATGAGAAAGAAGGAGGAGGAGGAAAAGGAGGAGGAGGAGGACTCTGTTGCATTCGCGCACTCGCGTTGCGCGGCTACCCACTTGGAGAACGTCTCGTCTTCTTTCTACGCACCGAGATGGAAGTCGTGATGGAAGAAGAACAGGGAGAGAGAAAGAAGAAGTACCAAAAGAGGAAGAGAGGGAGAGAGAGAGAGAGAGAGAGAGAGAAGGAAAGAGAAAGAGAAAGAGAAAAAGATGATAAACAGAGGGAGAACAAGAACAGAAGTGAGAGAGATAGAAGAAAAGAGGGCCGAGAAGGGAGGAATTTTGCATGGAAAAAGAGGTCTACGGTTTAAGGGTTTTCGGTCGACTGAAACGTACGGGAGGTCCATCGTCAACTTTATATACGCCATATCCTCGACTTGGTGAGGACCCACAGAGGACACATCGTCTTGTACCCTATCTTCCAAACGAATCTATCGAAGTACGTTTTTCCACCAGTCGTTCTCACATTAAGGATCCACCGATTATGTATGCCAAGCTTACATGATGATAGAGAGAGAGAGAGAGAGAGAGAGAGAGAGAATACATACCTAAGTCTCTTCGATCTAACTTCAAAACTAACTCTTCGTCAGTATTTTCTCTTCTCTCTCTCTTTCTATCTCTCTCTCTCTTTTTTCCTTTATTTCTTCCCTTTTTTTTGTTATCTCTTTCCTTTTATTATCATACGTATCGTATATCGATACGTTCGTAGTAAATATATGCATTATTGTCCGTGAGTTTAGAAGACTATGTCCATTCGTCCAAACATACATATCACATTCCCCATTTGTTATTCCAACACGTGTTCCCCTTTCATCATCACCTTTCCAAGTAAAAGACGTAACGTTCCTGATCTTTTTCCTGAATATCTGGTCAAGTGGAAGCTAACTTTATGTTGGCTTCCTTGGGAGATCAACGAAGAGAGAGAAAGAGATAGGTATTTTGTAAAGAACCAAGTGTTCTTTTTTAACACTTTACGCATTTGATACAGGTGCATGTCAAAGATGGCTGACGAACGTATTTACATCAAGGGGAACGATCTCAAAATCTTTTTCTTTATTTATGTAATTTATTCATTTATTTTTTTTTTGAGCAAAGACAAAAAACGTTTCTCCTGTTTACGGGAAAAATATAAATATCACTCTTCTCAATCTCGTTATCTCGATCGGTAGACATTCTTATTTCTTCTTTTTCTTTTTTTTTTTTTTCTTTAATCTTACCTTTATAGTCACTGATCTTTGGATAGCCATAAATCTTTCACTTAAGTTATATAAGAAAAGTAAATTTGTTCAAACTTCACAAATATATTAATTATTATATATATATATAATATAATTATATATGTATACTAATCACGCTCCTCTCTTCTTTTCATCGACCATTTTTTATTGACTGCCCTTATCTATGAAACCCTTTTTTTTTAGCTACGTTCATCACTTCTTTATCGTGCAACAATCACGGCTCGTTATTGTAATAATCAAAACCATCGCGCTGCGACTTTCCCTCGAAAGATCGTCGTTTAAAAATCTTATACAAAAATATTCATGGGACTGTCCATCGAAGTTATGCGATCCTTGCAAGATAACTTTGACTGATGCGCCGAATGAATGTACGTGGCGTAAGGGATGGATGGAAAATGAAAAAACCGAATGGCCTTCGTCGTCGTGTCGTCGTCCTCGCTTATGTTTGTGGCTCTCGAGAAATTTTTCTAATTCTTTCTAATATTCGTTCTATTAAGAAAATTTTTCATTAGGTACTATTACGTTCCATTCCACTCTACTCACCCTTTTCTACTATTGTCATCACCGCTATGATTGATTATTATTATTATCATTATTATCATTATCATTATCATATTACTATTTTTATTATTACTATTATTATTATTATCATCATTGTCATATTAGTATTTTTATCATTATTACTACTATCATTATTGTTGTTATTGTTGTTATTATTATTATTATTATTATTATTATTATTATTATTATTATTATTATCATCATTATCATTATTATGGTAACTGCTGTACAAATCACTTATAGACTTTGTAAAATTGTTAAATCTAGATATCTCCTCAACATCCCCATCTACGTTTTCTCGGTTCCTACAGACCCTTTTCCTTTTGCTTATTTATGCAGGCCCTTTTTCTTTCCCTTTCGATATTTTCCAAAAACTCACAAGACGTATACTTCGTCTTCTCACCCAACTAGACTGCAACTTCTACTCTTCACTTGAACAAAATTTCTTCTTCAACTATTACCTACAAACATACAATAAATTATACATCTCAACATACTAATTCTCGAATTATTCATTATATTCGGAAACGAACTAATATTATCTTCTGGTTATTCTTGAACATCGCACATAATAATACTCTCTGTAATATTACTTAATTCGTTTAAATTCAATCACCAAATAATTGTTTCATTTTTCCCCTGTTCAAATTGGGCAAATTAAAAAAAAAAAAATATCGACGTATTGACGATAGTAATTAATGATCATCGAAAAGGCGTATTAAGTAATCTTATTTAAACACAAAAAGAAAGTACTTTTTTTTTTCTTTCTTATCTTTTTGTATAACAACATTTGCGTTTTTCTTGCACGTGTGAGTTAAGTTGATAAGCGTCAGGGATTTTTCGTTGAACGATTTTACGTGCTCTCCATGCGTAATAGCTTCTCCGAATATGCTGTACCTGCAGAAAATTTTAGGACTAAGCACGCGACTAAAAATACTGTCTTCTCATTCGTCTTTATTCTTTGTTCCTCTCTTTCTTTTTCTTCTTTCTCTTACAACGTAACTTTCATGGTCGTTCGAGTAAAATTTATTCTATTATCGAAAACTCCGTGTCAAAAATAAAAATTTCTGTTTACAAAAAATATATCTCTCTTTTTTTGTTTTGTTCGTCAACGCAAAATGCTAATTCTTGTTAATTATTGAGCTAATTAATTATCTTCAATTTCGATGTTTAAAAATTGTACATCTTGACGATGCGTACAGGAATCTAATATTTCAATTTGTCACACGAGAGGGGACTGAATGTACGTCGTGTAAGTAGTTGTATATGAAGTAGTGGAATGATATATTTGGTGAATTAGAATTTCAATACGTTCTTATACGTTGGAGAACGTATCGACTGTTAGACAATCGGATAGAAGAAGGCCGAGATCGAATCGGATTTAACGGTTTACGTTCGATCCTTCTATCAAGATCGTCGTTCAAAGCTGAAAGTCAAATGCGTCTTCCCTCTTTGACAGTCAGTTGAGGTCCAATCATTTTGTCCGATCTCCTTCTCTTTATGGATTTGCATGAGAAATTTTTCATTTTTAACCCGAGATTATTTACGTTTTGACATTCTTGATAAACAAGTTGAGAAAATATTTTATAATGTTTGATTGAAAAAAATACATTTGTTATATTATAATAGTTCACGCATACTTATAAATTATATCATCCATAATTTGTTTTTCTTTTTTTCATTAAAAGTTGTTATACAATTTTTTTTTTATATAGAAAATCATTTTTTATTTCTGTTAGATTTAACATACGTGCACTTTGAATGTTTTTCTGCTATTAATTATTTACAGGAAACTATGAAAATTTTAATATAAATAATGAAATTATTTATTAGTTGAAAATTATTACCATTTAATTATACATCGCATTTAAAAAGAGAAAGAGAGAGAAAGATAATGTTCTATATTCTGTTGGTAATATAGAAAATTATGTATTGAACTAATAGAAACTTTTTTAAGCGCCTTATGATATATAATATAGTGAAACGTAGCTGTATGGGCATGTTGCCTACCGTAAGGGGCACAATTTTTTATGATATATACAATCTAATTAATTAATTTACAAGTGAATTAAATAAAAACTTATCCACTATTAAATGAGAAGATACAGGTAAGGATAGAGTTGATTTTAAAATTGGATTATTAAATGAAATGAATTAATACAAAGTTTATTATGACGATATTTTTATTTTTATTTGTAACTTATATTGAAATGTATGTTGTATATACAGTTCATGCTCGTAAAATAGCACGTTAGTTCACACTTTAAATTTCTTATTCTATGTTTTACTTAATATCTAATCCGTTTCTGCCAAATTATATTTAAGACGATGAAGTAAATAATATAAGGCACTAACGGTGAAACCAAAATATTTTCCTACGAGATAAACAATAATGATGAAATTTAACGAAGAGAGGGCCGATGTTTGACCATATAGAAAATAATAAAAAAAAAAAAAAAATAAATGAAAATAAAAAGTTTCAAGTATTTCTCGCACAATTTCCTCTGATTCAGACTTTTACATTCAATACTCATTTTTATTTTTTTTTTTTCGTGATATTTTATGAAGATTTTATGAAGAGCTTGAAGGTAATGTTGCTGTGAATCGGCATTGTCGAATATAAAAGTTAAGACCAAGCGCTTTTTTATATATCAAATTTAACATAACAGAGTAACAAATACAAACGTAAACTTAACTTGAATAAAATATTTCAGAAAAGTGTGTCAAACATTTTTTCTTAATGCATAATTTTCTGAATTTTCGAGGTAACATTGGTAATTGCTTAACATGTTAATAGGTTCTTTTTTCTTTTTTTTCTTTTTTATAACAATGATAAACAATATATAAATACGGAAGTAAAACAGAGTAACAGTGCTGTCTTTTTTTTCGTGTTTTTTTTTTCTTTTTTCGTAACAAATAAACTATGTAAGTTTTTATTTCTAATGCGTGAATTAACTGAAAAAGAAACCATGACTTATATTTTATTTATATTTATGTAATTTTCTTGTGTGTTCTCTTCTCTTCTAAAAAATGTCTATTTTAAAATTCATTAAATTTTATGAATTATTATTATTAATTTTGAATGATTTCAATCGTCTTTAACAAATGTAGTTTGATAATAATTTGTTTTAAAGTGTTTGAAAAAAATGTAATCTTCTCAATGAATAAAAACTTAATATAATTATAAAAAAATTAATATAGGCAACCGACAAACGTAATGATGAAAAACATTATAACAGCCAAGGTAACTATGTGACGAACAAATAACTTTAACTAATTCAAACTCTTTGAAAATTACAAGAATGGTTAACATGATAGAGATATGACGGCAATGAAACTGAATTTTTTATAATCGAACGAATCAAAAGATAAGTATTAACGCAGAAATGGTCTGATGGAAATTTTGAAGCAAAAATATTGAATTTGTAAGATGGCTTAATGATAAATATGAATGAAAACAAGAAGAGAAGGATTTTGTAACAACGATGATCAAACAAAAACTTAAATTTTAGAAACTGTTTGAAATATAGAATGATTTTGAAAACTCAACAAGATTAACAATAAACAATGAATAATGAAATGCGACGATGAAACGAATTAACGGAGAAACACGTGTATCACAACATTAACAAATGAAACTTAACAGATTTCAATGGGAAGCTATTAACAAAACAGTTGCAAACAGAGAATTCTCAATGAAACGAATTTATGTTAAACAGAATATAAGAATGATCTCAACATTGAAGATGTAACAATTGAAGATGCAACACCAATGTCACATTTTTCTAACAAACAATCAATGAGAAAACAGATAACTTAACGAGAGAACAAATTGTTATTAATACAAACGGAAATTCAACGATTATTAACGATAACTCAACGAGAAACCTTCCTTGTTAACATAATCAATAACAAATCTTGCGCTATTGAATTTTAAATTTATTGAATTGATATGCGAGAATTTTTGCTTGACAAAATTAAATTAATTTAGAAGAAAAAAAAAAAGGAAAATTTGTCACCTCTGGAAAAATTTTAAATAAGAAAAATGAAATTTTCGAGGGGCCCCCTTTCGTTAATTTGATTTGATAATTGTAATTTAAAAATAATTAATTATATATATATGTATAATTATATATATATATATATATATATATATATATATATATATGTATATATATATCGTATTGATACGGAACGATAGTGTAATTATAGTTATTATATTCTAATATTAAATATATTCTTAACATAAAGTTCTTTAATATAAATTTTAGTTAAAAACTAAAAAGTTAATATAAAATGTATAGTTGTTAGTACATAGTAAGAAAAAAACTTTTGGAAAGATATGTAAAAAATTAAATAGAATAACGATTAAGTATTAAATCAATCGTAATTGATTTCTTTCATTTCGATCAATTTATCTATTTATTATTTTTACATTTTTAACAACGTAATACATTTTGATATATTATGTGTTTTCACGTTCTCTTTTTTTTGTTTTTTTTTGTCGTGATATTTTAGAGCAAAGAACTTTGTAAAAGTAATATTTAAAAAATTATGAATGTTAGAAATAACTATAATAAATTATTCTGATTATACCTGTATCATACGTTTAATATGTAAGTTCTGTAATTTATGATATAAGAACTATGTTTAAACTATTCTAAATGTATATATATGAAATGTTAAGATACTTTGGCAGAAACCGAATGAATTTATTTATACTATTGAAAGTTTATCCTAAATTAATTTTGTAAAAATCTAAATTCGTAAATTTTAAAAAATACTATTAATTGGAATTCGATGCTCGTTATATTTTCGTAATCAATCACCGTATAAAAATGAAA
This sequence comes from Vespula vulgaris, assembly GCF_905475345.1. Taxonomy (NCBI): domain Eukaryota; kingdom Metazoa; phylum Arthropoda; class Insecta; order Hymenoptera; family Vespidae; genus Vespula; species Vespula vulgaris. The sequence goes on from NC_066588.1 coordinate 2,805,414, forward strand.
CCTAAACTTATATACCGGTTTGTCACTCACTTAAAGCTTCAATGTCGGCGTTCAATAAATAAAAAATAATTAAACAAATTTTAAGTCCGCAAAATTTGATCGTACTTGACTGTAGTAGAGAATATATATGTTCGTTCTTATTGAAATTTAAAATTGAAATTTAATTTTGTCATTAAAAAAATAAGTTATTGTAATTCAGAAAATTTAAATGATAACATAAATTATAAGAAAATGTTATATTATAAATTTATGGATGGTATTTTTTTAAATGATTAAAAGAATAATTTTTCTAATTTTGTATAAACAAGTTACGATCAAACATTGTTGTTCAGAGATAATTAGTTAAAATAATATTAAAGTGAGAAAAAAACGAGCCATTTTACAAAACATTTCAGCAAGAATGAAAATGAAATAAAAAGTATACTTAAAAAAAAAATATATCTATAAAAATACTGAAAACAACTGTAACCTAATTAGATGCCGACTTTTTGAAACGGATGACTTTATGGATCGTTCAAAAAGTTTCACCTTTGTAAGAACGCGATATTTGAGAGAACAATTTATTTTACGAAATAAAATATAAATTTTTTCATTATATAATCGAAATAATTTTTAATTATTTTATTTTATTTCGTAAAAAAAAAATATTTCATTATGTTCAATCAAACATCGCACAACTATAATTATTTCCCATTTTTCTCGCAAAATCTTTAACAATGTTTTGTATTAAAATATGTTTATCGAGTAACAACCGGAATATTTCACGTGTATTTTTATAATAATAATAATAATAATAATAATAATAATAATGAATCAGAATATTATTTTTTGATTCATTTGCCGAGGTAAGTGTATTTTTTTTTCTTTTTTTTTGGTTTTCTTTTTTTTTACTTCGTATACTTTGTTTTTTCTTTTTTTTATGAACGAAAAGAAATAAAAGAAAAATGAAAAATTAAAATTATAAAAATAAAAAAAATGAAAACGAAAGAAAAAAATTAAAAAATGTAATACCTTGAAATTGTTGACAAAAAAACATATATATTCAGAAAATTTATCTGATTATTTCAATTTTTTGTTAAATTCTTCGATATTGGGCATTAAAAACAAATGGTTTTGTAATTTTATTTGAATATAAATTTTTTGAATTTCTAACGTAAGATGATTTTTGATTGCAGAATTAGTATTGTTGTGTCAGCAATTTCAGAAGGAGATAATCAAATTTAGAAAAGAAAAAAATAATGGAAAAACATAAAATAATAGAAAAAAAAAGGAAAAAGCAAATAATAATAAGGGAAACTTATATTAACCTATGCTAAACTTATGACTAAACAGCTGTTACGACTTTTGTGGAGAGAGCTTCTGTGTGAGTTTTTACTATTATTAATTATTTCTAAATCATTTAATGTTTACTAATATAAATTAATTATATAAAATAAATCAAGAGTGTCGTAGATTGACACAAAATTAAAAATATAAAACTTCGTAATATAAATAAAATCTAACGAGACTATTATTTTAATAAACCTAATATCTATCTGTTCGTCGTTGAAGTTTTTCATTAAATATTTAATATTTTAGAATTGTTTTAATTATATTTCATTTATTCGTGATATGAACTTTTGTTAAGTATCAATAACATCGGTATAATTTAGATTACAAATGTATAATATTAATTTCAAATGATCAATGTTCTTTTTTGCAACTTACTTCTTAATAAATATTTCCATAAATATTATATCATCGATTATTAGATATTATTTTTTTGAATATTTGTTTAAATCGAATAAATGATGTCGAACAGATAGTATAAAATTAAATAAAAATAATAAGAAAAATAAAATATATTACTTTTTTGTGAATATGTCCCACGATGCTTGTCAATCTCAAAACTTCAGGTCCCACGATGAATGAAGAATGTTCCCTCGTGTATCCGCTTCTAATATCTACGTGTAACTAAATCTTTGGAAGTTCCTTGACTCTTCATGTTGTTTTGGCTTAAGCATTTGTTTATATTATCCTTTTGGCTCTTTCGATAGCCAAGCCTATAAACATAGTTAGATAAATTTGTTTATTTATATCTCTATCGAGTATTACCTAAGATATTGATCTCAATTTTTGATCTATACTTTTTCTTCGTTTTATTTTCTTTCATTTTATTCGTCGAAGTGATGTGTACGAGGAAGAAAAATGAAAAATATCTGTTTTAATATATTCCATACGAGTAGATTGATTGGAATTAGATAACTTGGAAATAGATAACTTTTGGAATTGGTGAGACCATCGTTCTATAATTAGAACAATATTAAATTGATGATTTCGTTTATTTTTCGAAGTTTCAGCAGTGCTCATTCTATATTTTAGGATTTTGTTTTTACTTTTTGATATAACAAATGAATTGTTTTGAAATTTAAAGAAGTAAGTTTATCCTTAGTAAGTAAATTTAATATCTCTTGCATCTTTTAAGTTTGATTTTGAAGTATTGTAAACGCTTCAAAATGGAAGACACGTAATCATAATCTTTGTCTTGTTATTATTACTTTGCATCATCCTGTTTGATCAGACATTATTGATATCCTTTTTTTTTCTGATGAAAATCATGAAGTAAGATGATGCTGTTATTAATTTAACGATTTGTCTGTTCTGTTTAGCCTCGATGTAAATAGTAAATATTTCATCGTTCTATTTTTGATATCAATCACAAATTTCTATCATAATAAAATGTAAGTAAATGTGTATGTGTTACTGCAATATAGATTATTTTTTGAATTAGCTTTGATGATGCTATTCATTGCAGTCTATTTTTCAAACAAATTCTAGTTTCTTATGGTCTCTGTGAATGAAACATTAATTTGTGTTTCACACATATATATATCTATATATATACATATATATATAGGCGAATAAAAAATCTTGACAATAAGCTTTGACTCTTCGTATCGGAATCAACGTTTCGATGGAGAGTCTAAATTCCATTTTCTTCTGATAGCCAACTGAAAATTAACATTAATGATCCTTTCAAATGATTCTATATAACATGATTCGTGATATCGAGAGGCATGATTTTGTAAATTTCTTTGTGTCTTTTGCAAATATCTTTAATAATTGTATGCGTTTGAAAATGAAAAAAAGAGAAACGAATCCGGATATGATGTTTGATGACGTCAGAATTTTTCTATCCATTATTCTTATGTTGCATGAAGCTGACGTTCGACGTGTGAATTCGTTACGGTATCGAACGTAGCGATGAAAAATCGATATAAACATGTGAATTTAAGATTAGAAATAGAGATGTGAACTTTTGATGCATTCCATACGATGATGATGAAAAATTGTTGATTTGCTTCTTGTTAGTTTTTCTTGTTTTCTTTTCTTTATCTTCTCCTTTATTTTATTATTATTATTTTTTTATAACGAAAAAGCGTGAATTTCGTTGTCCTTTCTGTAAATTAAAGATGTAAAATATCTAACGAAATCTGTTGTGTGCGTATTCTGCTTGTTGAAATTGGTTTTTTATCGATTAAGTAAGTTAAATTTCTTGTGAGTAAAGATCATTCATTGTTTTTGGTAACTGACTTGAATCATCAAACGATCGATTATTGTTTTTCTTATGAGTCACTGCTGTGAAATATTTTGATTGATATTTTGATTGATATAACAAACGATGTACCACAAAGCGACGCTTCGAAGTAATTTGATCGAATTGTTTTTATTGTTGTCGAGGTTTGAGATGTTTTGCCACGAGTATATGTGATATTTTTGATTCATTTATAATGATGCTTTTCATTCTCTGTCCTGGTCATTGAAGAATATTTAATGAATGTATCGAAGAATTAGGGTCTGAAAAGAGTCCCGTTTCTTTTCCTGTATATTTGTTTCTTTTTATTTTTTGTTTGTTTGTTTGTTTTTTCCTTTACGAGTGCAGCATTGAATTTCATTCGGTACTTTCAACTATCACTTCTTTTTTGAAGTAGATATTTTTGTAAATATTTTCATCTATCTTTTTTATGCTTTCTTCTGACAGATATTTCAATTGACATTTAGACATTTTTGTTCTTCTTCTTTAAGATTTATTTTTGTGAATATTTCAACTGATATTTAGATATTTCCATTTTTCTTCTTTACGATTTATTTTTACAGATATTTCAATTGATTTTCGTTTTTCTTTTGTACGATTTTTTTTTTGCAAACATTTCAGTTGATATTTAGATATTTTTGTTTATGTTCTTTAGGATTTCTTTTTTGCAGATATTTCCATTGATATTTAGATATTTTCGTTTTTCTTCTTCACGATTCCTTTTTTGGAGATATTTCAATCGATATTTAGATATCTTCGTTTTTCTTCTTTACGATTTACTTTTGCAAATATTTCAATTGGTATTCAGATATTTTCATTTTTCTTCTTTACGATTTCGTTTTTGCAGACATTTCAATTGATGTTTGGATATTTTCGTTTTTTTTCTTTATGATTTTTTTTTTGCAGACATTTTAATTGATATTTAGACATTTTCGTTTTTCTTCTTTACGATTTATTTTTGCAGAGATCTCAATTGATATTTGGATATCTTCGTTTTTCTTCTTCACGATTTATTTTTTGCAGATATTTCAATCGATATTTAGATATCTTCGTTTTTCTTCTTTACGATTAATTTTTGCAAATATTTCAATTGGTATATAAATATTTTCATTTTTTTTCTTTACGAATTATTTTTGCAGATATTTCAATTGATATTTAGATATTTTCGTTTTACGATTTATTTTTGCAGATATTTCAATTGATATTTGGATATCTTCACTTTTCTTCTCGATTTTATTTGTAAATATTTCAATTGATGTTTAGATATTTTCGTTTTTCTTCTTCCCAATTTCTTTTTTGCAGACATTTCAATTGATATTTAGATATTTTCTTTTTTCTTCTTTACGATTTCTTTTTGCAGATATTTCAATTGATGTTTAGATATTTTCCTTTTTCTTCTTTCCAATTTCTTTTTTGCAGACATTTCAATTGATATTTAGATATTTTCGTTTTTCTTCTTTACGATTAATTTTTGCAAATATTTCAATCGATATGTAGATATCTTCATTTTTCTTCTCTACGATTTATTTTTGCAAATATTTCAATTGATATTTAGATATTTTTGTTTTTTTTTCTTTATGATTTCATTTTTCGAGACATTTTAATTGATATTTAGATATTTTCGTTTTTCTTCTTTACGATTTATTTTTGCAGATATTTCAATCGATATGTAGATATCTTCATTTTTCTTCTCTACGATTAATTTTTGCAAATATTTCAATTGATATTTAGATATTTTTGTGTTTTTTCTTTATGATTTCATTTTTGCAGACATTTCAATTGATATTTAGATATTTTCGTTTTTCTTCTTTACAATTTATTTTTGCAGATATTTCAATCGATATTTAGATATCTTCATTTTTCTTCTCTACGATTTATTTTTGAAGACATTTTAATTGATATTTAGACACTTTCGTCTTTCTTCTTTACGATTTATTTTTGCAGATATTTTAATTGATATTTGGATATTTTCGTTTTTCTTTTTAACGATTTATTTTTGCAGATATTTCAATTGATATTAAGATATTTTCATTTGTCTTTATAATTTTTTTGTAGACATTTCAATTAATATTTAAATATTCTCGTTTGTCTTCTTTACAATTTCTTTTCTTCAGATATTTCAATTGTTACTTAGATATTTTCATTTATCTTCTTTATTTCTTTTTTGCAAATATTTCAATTGGTGTTTAGTTATTTTTATCTTTGTTCATCTTCTTACAATTTCTTTTCTGCAGAGATTTAGATATTTTCGTTTACCTTTTTTATACTTTTTTTTTTTTTTGTAAATATTACGATAGATATTGAAGTACTTTCGTCTGTTTTCTTTACAATTTTTTTTATAGATATTATTATAGATGTTTTTAGCGATCTTCTTTATCTTTGTTATTACTTATTCTTTTTTTTCTTCTTTTTTCTAAGGTATGGTTGACTCTTTGAATTTTTCTTCCTTTTTAAATTATCTTATATTGTCTTTGTTTATTAGAACAAAAAAAATTTGATGTTTGATATTCGATATTTGCATTATTAACTCTATAAATAGAAAAGAAACTGTTAACTTGAATCTGCAAGTTTCCTTCGATTTTTTCTATGTTGCTTCTTTTGATATTACTTTGAAATTTGTTTATATTCCACTTCTTAATGACCATATTTTGTATGGTCAAATGATTTTTCAAATATTTTCTTCTATTCGATGTAACCCATATCAGTTTATATCAGATAACTTTAATGTTATTACAGGTATTGAAGAGAGTCATTCTTCTGAAGAAATATTTTCATGATGCCTGTATGAGTTTTCCAATAGAAATTGTTTCCTTTGATTACTTTCAAGCATCCATATTTGTTAATAAATTTTGTTTATCAATTGTTAGTTTTTCTATTATTTAAATAAATGCAAATTGAATCCTGTTTAATGTACAAATAACAATAACAACAACAACAACAGAAGGGATCAATCAACGAGTATGATGAAATTTATAGATTCCCACAAAATAAATATCCTCATGGTCTTCTTAAAAAATCCTACGTAGAGCGTTGAATAATTCACTTGATGATCCGGAACAGTCCTTATCTTCTTGATTATCTTGATTATCTTCATTGTCTTCCATAATTCTTATTACCGCAAGTATTCTTCTTTTTCTTCCTCTTCTTCTTTTTCTTCTTCTTTTTCTTCTTCTCAAATAACTAAGCAATGATTACTATATAGAGATTAATTCTAGCTGCACTCGTTGATTCTGCGTCCTCATTGGCTTCCAATTATCCAAGTAGTGGTCCTGTTGAATTCCGTTCCTCGTGTAGTCCGCCAGGATGTATCGAGCGTCGTTACCTGGAAAGGTGTGAGCGTTAGCTACGAAAAAACACACTAGGGGAAAAAAGAGGTTCAGTAAGTAAGGCGTTGAAATTAGGAAATGATTATAACGATGATGACGATGATAATGATGTTGATGATGATCATAGTAATGATGAAAGTACGAGTTGCCAGAAAAAAAGAACACTAGGAAGAAAAAAATTTCATTGAAAGAAAACGATGTTAAATGGAATAAAGTTAAACGAAAAAGTATTCAAGGAAGATATCATTTGTACAATACTTTTGACTAGTCTAGAATACGAAGTGAGAGAGTTCTAGTTTGTTAAGGATTGAATGGATTAATGGGGGATGAGGGAGAAAGGGGGTTGTGTGAACACAAGTCGGTATTTCCGTGAACGATTTGCATTTGCCAGAATGGAGGTCGATAAGAAAGGAAATGTGACTGACTGAATGACTGACTGGCTTGCTTGCTTGCTTGCTTGCTCTCTTTGAAAACCTCTAAAATTATATCATCGAATACGAAAATGGAACGAGGTGCGCATGGAAGTACGTGTGTTTTGTTTAATTTCTATGTGTGCGTGCATTTCTACGTCTGGTTAAAGAGAGAAACGAGAGAGGAACTTCTTTCTTTATGGGATAGGGTCACTTGGTCCTTTTGTCGTTTCTTAAATCCTTATACCTACACACATATAAGTATATGTGTGTATATGTGTCATGTAGCGGCCTCGCTAGTCCCTTTGTCATTTTCTTCGGTCAGAGGATCAGATTTCTTTCTTTCTTTTTTTCTTTTTCTCTTTTTTCTTTCTTTTTCCTTTCTCTCCTTCTCTCCTTCCAAACTTTCGACGAGAACTCGATCTTCATTTCCGCTTGTAATAATCATTCGGATTCGCGATTGCATACGATATTTCACGATTCTTCGTTGCATCTGTTTTCTTTTATTTTTTGCTTCTTTTTTATTTTTATTGTGATCGTTCTTTTTTTCTTTCTTTCTTTCTTTCTTTATTTATTTTATTTTTTTTGTTCACTATGCTGCCCTATTTTTGACTGGCCCAGCTGCGGTCTCGTAAAACAAAGGGTTAAGAATTGATAGTAAGCTTGAATTTTTTCAAATTTTTTTCTTGAATTACCTGGTCTTTCAAATCGGATAATGAAAAGGGTTATGTTCTTAAAAGGATTTTTATGTATGTTCAGTTCTTTTTCTTCAGTTTGGTTTTCGTTTTTTATATTATTGATATTTATCGGCGGTTTTTATTTTCCATTAGCTATCCAGAATTGTCTTTTTTTAATCTATTCGAGTGTCTTGTACAGATCTTTCTTTTTGTTTAATATTCAAATTTTTTTATAAACTTTGACAGTAATATATATCTTTGATATCATTAGCCAAACGTTTAAAATATATCTATATTCAGATTTCGACTATATTTGTACAAAAGAAGAACTATTATGTTTGTTCTGTTAAATACGTGGCGTGATTTATATAAATCCAAAATCTATTTATTATCAATTTCTATAGAATTAGAATTTTAAATGAAGGTACTCTGTTTTTCAATAAATTAAATCGATGTCCAATATAATACGTAACTGTCATTGAATTTCAGATTGAAAATTTAAACTTCATATCAAATTCTTATAACTCTTTGGTGAATGATACAGGTATGTGTGCTACTATATTCCGTATGGTTGAATAGGTAAGTTATCTAGCAGGTAGAAAAATTACTAAAAAGAAATCTTTGGCGTATCAAATTTCTACCCCTGAAAAGCTGTACCTGGAAAGATTTATTTTGCTTCTGTCCTTTTATGTTGAAAAATTAAAATATTATACCAGATTATTTTTTGTTATATTTTGTACAAAAAATGATTATTATATCTTTCTTTAAAGTTAGAATTGGTAATTTTTATGGGACATTTGCTGTCTGATTACTTCCACTTTATAAGAAATACTATTTCCTTTTCTATCAGAATATGAATTACATTTTTTTTTTATATGACTTATTTCGTTTCAATATGTGTTAAAATGAATTTTATTATAACTCATTTAAATTAGATTTGTATAATATTGGATGATATTTAGGGAATCATTTTTGAGAATATTTGTATTTTTATGAAAGATTTTTTTGATAATACCGATTGAAAAAAATTTTTTGAATGTTTCTATTATGATTAGTTAAATCGGATGATCGGTCAAAATGGCGGTAATTTTGTTAAACTGAATGAAATTTTGATGTATGGAAATTTAATCTATAGATTTTTGTTTTATCGTAACAACAATGCCAGTGAATATAATTTGTTAGTCTGAAAGAGAGGGGTAAACGTTCGTTTCGCGCTATTTACTCTATGAGAATACGATCCAGGGGTAGTTCACTTCCGGTTTCCGAATGGTCAATGAAAATAGGAATAATCGTCACACCGGCTGCTCTTACGGAAGTATGTATACAATGGATGAATAAATATGCATATAATTAACATTACTTTCCATATTTCCGTGTAGTTGTTTTCGAAAGTGAGAGAACATATTTAAATAACAATGTTATTATTATATCATTCAATAGATTCATTATTATGTGAATTGGTTTTTCTTTTTCCGGTATTTTAATTCAACTGTTAATTAAAATTTTAATATTAAAAGAGTTAAATCATTGTTTGTTTTTCTGTTTGATACACATAATTTGGTTTGATTCATGATTTCAATCATTAACAATCAATGATATTCAAATAATAAACCATTTTCTTGAAAATCTGTTCTATTACACAGAAATCTCATTATGATTTTATTTATAATTTGATGATATAATGAGTTAATCAGAATCTTTGTTAATGATACAAGTATTATAGAACTGTTCTGTCAAATTCATTCATGTTTATTATGTTAAGTTTCTATCGGTAAACTTTATTTTTCATGAGATCACTGAAGCGAATTTTAATGATTGCCAAAATGATTTTTCTTCGATTTAGTATTTCTTTTTTATGTTTGTCAGTAATAATATATAAATTGTGCACTGTTTATAATTGTTGATATCTAGTTATTTTTTTAGTTGATATTTACCAATTGATCCAACGAAACTGAATTTTAATGATGTCGAAAAAAATTCGAATTTGTATTGTCCAGTAATGATAGTTTTGTAATTATTGATCAATAAAGTTTTGAAATATGTACGTATATATGTATTGTTTAATCAAATCGTTGTATTATTATTTTGTTAATCCAAATTCATATTTTTTTATATATATTTTTCTATATTATTTTGTTAATTCAAGTTTAATATCTTTTTATTTATTTTTTTGTATGGCTAAAAGATTTCAAAATGATTAAGTTTTTTATTATTCCAAATCGAATTATTTTTTATTTATTTTTTCTATGGATTAAAATTTTTTCGAAATATTTAAGTGCATTCAAAATATCTACTATACTTCATATTATGGAAAAATAAAATCCAAAATTTTACTGCAATATTATTCTAAATTATTATATCCAGAGAATGTTTCGTTTTATTTATTTTCTAATTATTTCGATTGATAAGCCATCTATTATGTACGAACGTATGCTGAATTGTAAGCGAAAGTATGTATATGTGTGTTAGTTGATTGTGAAAATGGTTTAATCATAAATTTTTATAAAATCATTTTAATTAATATGTTTTATTTATAATTTTCATGATATCAGTGATCTCTGAAATTTGTTATTGATAATCCAATACAATGATTGAAAAAGTCGGTAAAATTTGAAAATTTAATTAATTTAAAAAAGCCGAAAATTTTTTGAGAAACTGACATAATCATTCTATTGATTGAATCACTGATTGTAATAATTAACAAATAAATATGGTGTCTGATTCAACATTATTCTTTTGTTTAATATCGAGAATATTTATAATTTTTTGATAATAAATTAAAACCAAAATAATCTTGTTAACTTGATGCAATATATTTCATTTATCTGGTTAATTAATTTGAATTTTATCAATTAATCTGTTTGGTTACTAATTTGTTTCAATATAAAAAATATTATTAATCCAGTTATTTCATACTGATTTTATAAAAACAGAGTACCCTCGTTTATTATAAATTATGTTTCTTTTAAATCAGTCAAAATTTCGATAATGTAACACATGAAATATGATTGAATATAATTTGTTAGATCGATCAACTGTGTTTTGTAATATTAATTTGTTAACTCGTACATATATATTAAGTTTTATTTCTGTCAATATTATGATTGCATTTATGTCTTGATACTTTTTTTTTTATATTCTATGACAAAGTGACTATTTGTATAATTCAATTGTTGTATATTAAATATTTTCATTCACAGAAATAATATGATTTTGACTTGTTTTTGAGTTTTGTTGAAAAACAATTTTGTAAATTCAAACTATCGTATATGTTTTTTATACTCTTTCAAAATAAAATACAAATACGTCACCAGATTAGTTACAAAATACAGAAGTATTTATTGATGAAATCTTTTTAATCATTGTCTTATGATATATCATATCAATATATAGAGTACTGCGTTATAAAAAAATAAAATCTAATGTGTCTAATATATAAATCAGTCTTGTATTATTAATTTCTAGGTCTTTCTATAATAATAATCTATAATCACTTTTTATGAATGATCTCAATATGTCTTTAGTCGTCGACTGTGTTCGTATATCATCTATCAGATATATGTATGTAAAAAATAAAAAATTAAAATAATATAAAAAAAAATGAAAATATATATATATAAAAAAAATGTATATATATAAATGCTCTAAATGATTTTAAGATCTACCAGACTGTAATACGATCAAGTATACTTTTGACGACAACTTGGCCAGTATATCCAATGATATGCCTTTCAACAAAATCTTGTTTCACGTGGATTTATTTTTGTTACTCTCTCTCTCTCTCTCTCTCTCTTTCTTTTTGATATGTGTGTATATATATATTTTTTTTAATTCAGACGAAAAGGATAAAACCGTTCATCAAAATCGTACTTATAAAATATAATATCTACTTTTACATGCGACGGTATCAATTTTCTTTTATTTTCTCTTTTTTTTTGGTGTTTATTTGTTTAAAAAAGGCATCCATAGGTAAAACGGAGTCCGTCGAGTTCTTAAAATCTGGAGCTCTAACTACGTACGTAGAAATTAAATTTACAGATTATACTACAAGATGCATCGTTTAGTTATTCTTTAACTACTTGCTAAGGTTCGATCTCAAGTCTATATAAAAAGTTTCTTTTTCTATTATTACACTATCAAAATGGATTAATGAGACGTAGTTATCAAAATGTACAGTAACAGGTACGTGTTTAGGTACTACTAAGCGGCGTGCTTACATTCGAAAATGTAAAAAAGAAGAAATAATAATAATAAAAAAAAAAAAAAAAATATAAGAATAATAATAAAAAGAAAATAAAAAGTGTGCAGTAGGTGCATTAAAATACGAATTGATTTCTTGCAATTCATGAAATTCTTTTTCTTTCTTTTTAATTTATAATCTACGTTATTAGGAATATTTATACGTTTTACACTACCGTGCCAAACTATTGTAATACTTTTTTAATAAAATAGTTTCACTACCCTAACATAGAAGATTTCTAAGAGTTAATATGTCTATATATAGTTTTTGTGAAAAGTACAAGGCGATATGGAAAAAAAAATATTATTAGTTATCTCGCGTGTGTACATGATTCACAGTTGTTGGATAGGTATTAATCTATCGTTTATCAATTAAAGGGATCACGTTCAAGGTAGACATAAATGTCCAGATTTGTATCTACATATCTATTTTCTAACAGACAAGTTTGGGTGAGAGCGTATATGTGTATGTGTGTATGCATCTTTTGGGAATATAATGAAATTAATTAAAAGAAAATAAAAAAATAAAAAACAATACTCTTTTGAAGTAAATAAGATAGAGACTAAAAAGGAATGTGATTCTGAACTAATAGAGGGAAACAAATAAATAGATAAAAAAAAAATAAAATAAAATAAAATAAATAAAAAATAAAAGTAAGGAGAGAAAATTTTAAAACAAAATTTTGTAAAATAATTTTGATTGGATCTTAGTACCTGGATAGAGTAGGGCCGAGTGACAAAATTTCAAATGCCATTAATTTTGACAATACTTTTATCACGGTATTCTGTTTCGTAAATACTCTTCGTAATATCAAAAGTGTATTGAAAAAATGTCATAGAAAGGAGAAGAAAATACGAGGAATATAATTAATTAAAATTATAAGAGTTCACGAAGCAGAACAACGTCGATGTATTCGCGACAGAAGCCAAAAATAAATAAAACCGGAGAAACTAAACGATGTAAAATAACTTTAGTATAGTCTATCGAAGCACCAAGATCGTTTGATAGGTATACCAAAAAAAGCCGAGACAAGACTCACCATTATCGTTCGGTCCAAGTTGGTCGATTGATCTGCGACAGAAAAAAATAGGAACACCTCCGATTAGACGATACATCTTGTTGCCTTTGTTCTCCTCCTTCTTCCTTCCGTTATCGTGTTAACACCGTTCGTTGATCATGGCTGCTCTTCCACTGACTCCCGTGATTTTAATAGTCGAAGATGATGACGACGATGTTCGATGACGAAAACTGATGACAGGGGAGAGAGAGGAGAGAGGGGAAAGAGCCACGATACTCTTACGATGCTCTCACGATGCTCTCTCGATGCTCTCTCCACAAACGATCGAGCTGTTCTGTGCTTCTGCTTGCCACTGCCAGCCCTTATATACCATGGCAATGGCCAGAAGGGTCCTAGCCAAGGCCGCATATGTGGGTCCCATTGGTACTCTAGGGGAAGAGGAGGTCCTGGGAAAACGGTTTCAACACAATACTACCTTCTGCAGGACTGGTCTCCCCTCTTTCTTTTTTTTTCCTTTTACCTCTCCCTCTCTTTCTCCTCTTCCTCTTCTTCTCTTCTTCTTCTTCTTCTTCTTCTGCTTCTGTGCTTCTATTTCTGCTTCTGTTTCCCCCTTCCCCTACGTTAACCAACGTTGTTCGTGATCTCACCCTGACAAGGGGAGAAATCGACCCCCTAACAGATATCCCTCAGTCGGTTCCTTATACCTGTTCCTACGTCTCGTGCCTGTTGCGTCAAAGTTCGCTTTTCTCTTTTCTCTTCTTTTCCCTTCGACGATGGGAACGAACCCTGCAGATCCATCCAAAAGGAGGACCCTTATTTCCAGGTGCCATTCGCTTACGATAAGCCGATTTTATCCATGTTTAACCGACGTACAACTCAACGTAAAAATTTATGAGAATATCGAAAGGTGATCTAATTTTTATTTATTTTTTATTATTTTCCAAGTACAATAATCCTCTATCTAAAAATAATAATAAATTTGTTAGTGCCGTATTAATCATATTTGCAATAGTTTCTGTTTTCTATTTGTAATAGTTCTGTTCTTTTTATATTTTTATGTCGTAATAAAAGAGCTACTTTTTATTATTTTTACATTCCTTGTCATTACAGTCTCTGAAATGAAAATATTTCTTTCAAATCTTGAAGAAAAATAATATTACAAAACATAATTAAAGATATCCATTCTCTCTCTCTCTCTCTCTCTCTCTCTATATATATATATATATATATATATATATATATATATATATATATTATGTATATTCAACGGTTATTTCTTTGCATTAATAATTCAGAAGAGTTACACAATAGATCAAAACGTTAGATGAACTTACATAAAAGAAAATGCGCAGTTAAATTCGAAAGAACTGGAAGTTAAATCGACGAAATCTATTTTTTCCTTTTTTTTTTACAGCAATTTAAATAGCCGTGCGAATACCCCTCAGGCGAGATTTGGGATCCAGTTACACAGGTCTTACTGGACGTTGACCATTTATCGTGGACCATTTCTCTTCTTCCCCATAGAAAGTAAGAAACTACGATCTTTGTGCTAGAAAAGACGTTACCAAAGAGGCACGTGCTCTTCGAAATTTACATAATAAGAACACCATAAGAATGAAACACTGTGGGAACGTCTTTTACCGGCGCATCCTTGTTCCCTTCTTTTTGTTTTTTTTTTTTTCAAAGATCATCCCTTTCGTAATATCAAACAAACGGGTTTTAAAAATGGCGGGGTTCGATTCAGAGCGTGTGAAAATCTTGCAAACTCTTCGTTTGAATTTTCTCGTTGATTTAATATGTATCTACGTATATAGGTATATATACATACATACACATATATACAATCGATTGAAAAGAAAATGGAAAAAGTACATATGTACTTCTTAACAATATGAAACTTCCCGCCAAAAAGAAAATGCTCTCCTTTTAAAAGACTTTTCCCCCTCGTTTCTCACGATTGAACCGTTGAAGGTATTGTCGAACTTCGTTGGATTTTCTCAAGCGAAGGGTGTACAAGCTGGAAATATATACGCAGATGCAACATAGGATCTCAATGAAAAATCGTTAGCATTCTTTCGTCACGGTTAATATGTCGTAACTTTATTTAGTTCCAGAAATAATTTCTTTTTCTTATTTGTAAATATTATCTTGATATACGTACATGTAATATACATATATATATATATGAATAAAATAGTCTCAATCATTCTAACGAAAGTTTGATTAACCCTAGAATAGTACGCATACTTTAGAAGCCATTTAATGAAATAATTAGAGTCGCGTGCTACCCTATGGCACGTCATCGACATTAACATTGAAAAATATACGGGTACCCTTCTGGATCATTGTACTTTTTACAGGATACTTAATTTTACTAAAAGTGATGACGAGTCGATGACTGGTTCGAAAAAGTTCGTCGACAAAGAGAATCGTGGGATTCCGTGCTGGAGTGCGGTCAAATTCAAAAGCTGGGCACCCGCATGGTGGTCATAATCACAACCCCAGTTTGATAAAATTAACAGGTCGAGATACTCTAGTATTGTAAGGGGATGCATATATATATATATATATATATATATATATATATATATTCGTGCGTCATGGGTAACATAACAATGGTTTTCTTATTATTTTAGAAATAGGTAAAATTCTAATTAGCCAATTAATATTCCAAATATACTATTTGTTTTTCTTTTCTTCTTTTTAGAAATTTTCATAACTAAATCATTTACGAATTTCTATTAAAATATGAACTTGAAATTGAACTTGAAATATTATTAGAGTTAAAAAAGGAACCAATGTTAATATTGTTCTAAATAAGACTGTTGGTATTCGTTTAAAAATTAGAACACGTGCTGTCCGCTAACAATATTGATTTCCCTGCAATATCGTTTAGCCAAACGTCGTTTCCTTGGTGATCTAGAATAGTAAGAAAGAACAACACAATGAGTTTAAGCCACAGCTCGTTTACGTTATTACATTTACCAGTGCGATTCCTACTTGAAAGTTCGAATTCGAGGAGATTGTTAGATAGTACTTTATCGTGACTACATGTTGATTGATTGAATAACTTTCAACAACAATGCCATTGATAGAACAAGCGATTTCTGGTCAAGAGGTGACGATACCACCAAGATTGCCAACGATATTGAAACAATTTTGTAAGGCAGCTATTCGAACCCAGCCCTACGATCTTCTGAGATGGTCCAGTGCATATTTTCGTGCGTTGGCTGATGGCGAGGAACCACCAGTAAAATTGAGACTCGAATATCCACCACCTAGTACAGCTTCTGGTCTAACACTCGGCTTTCTTAGAGTTCTTCTTCGTCAATTTGGAGGTACGAATAATTATCATTTATTTTCTTTGATCTTATGAAATTATGTTATTCCTAAAAAAATAAATCGCTGAACGATTTCATTTCTTATACAATTATGACAGCTATTATATTAAAATACTATTTAAAATTAATATAGAAATGTTAATAGAAATAAATAAAAGAAGTAAAAAAATTAACTGTTGAATAATCTGATTTTGTAAATAACTAAAATAGATACTTATTTAATTAGTTTAGATAAAGACGAAAATACAAGCAGAAATAAGTGGAATAAGTAAAGTCGAATGATCTCATTTTGTATATAGTTAGCATAGATACTTATTTAATTACCATAGATATAAATAGAAAAGAAAAGAAATAGAAATAAGTAAGTAGAAATAAGAAATAAGTAGATAGAAAGATAAAATATATTTGTGGTTATTTAGATTACAACAAAACATTGTCCATCGATGTTATCTCACGTCGTTGGGAATGCTTATGTCTCGATCGTAAAGAATTAAATCTGATAATGATGATAGGGAAATTTCGTCGAAAGTGCCAAGTTAAGAAGTTCTTGGCAATAGCTGTTGGTCTTTTAGGATCTAGTTTACGCGAGACAATGATTATGATCTGCGAATTATTTACTCACGAACCTGACGGTGGATCGGCTATGGTTCCAGTTACATTATTCATGGAAATTTATGGGTCTGTGTGTGTTTTATAAAACAAAAAAAGTCTTGTAAATAATACATTTGAATATATTTTCAATAAATCGTAGATAATACATATGGAGATCATTTTAATCTTATTTATAGATACTTAGCTGGTCTTAGATGCGATGGTAGCGAAAGAAGTTCATCGGAAGAAGATCCAACAGAATTTCTTGTATTCGATGAGTCTAACAGTAGCTCGTCTTCAAAAATACACGAGTCCCTCGATAATAACATCTCCGTTGATCGTGTATATTCGATCGCTAGTCAAGATACTGAAGCTGATGTCAATTTAGATTTGGAATTAATCTCTAAGGAAGCTGCTGATTCCTCAAATAGTAAGTATCACGTATTGATTTTCATTCATTTTGTGCCAAATAAAAAACTACAAACTCTTTTTTGATCATTCGATTATACATTCCCTTTTTTTTTTAATAACGAATCAAATATTTAATCATTGATTTGACTCCCATAGTAATATTATCGCCAGAAATTAGCGGGAGTTGTTCGACGCGGGAAGATGATTCGAACAATGTCGAAGATAAAATCTCGAGTACTAATAACACAATGGAATCCACATCAGATAGTACATTGAAACGCGAGGAAGACAGTAATGCTTCTGATCTTACAATAGAACCAAGTAAATCCTATAATTCGAAGGATGCTCATGAAAAATCATCGAAAAATGAAGATAAGCAAAAAGGCGTAATTCAAGATGACGTAAATACCGAAAATTCGTCCGATAAAAGAGACGTATCATTGATTAAGGAACGAAAAAAAATCAGAATTGCTAATACTCAGTTAATTTCGTATTATCCAAATATTCCAGGTATTTTCTTTTTATTTTAATAATTTCATAATTATCGTCCTCATTAATTAATTCTCCATTTTGTTTCGACTTAATTTTTGTTTATTTATCATGTTTGTTATGAGTTAAGATTAATTCAATTTTTTAAGATACATATACATATAGGATAAATATATATATTGCATATATAATATATTATGTATATTATGTACAATATATTTTATAGGTATAGGACCTCGTTTATCCGCAGAAGAAGTAGCAAGCGTTGCTATATGGATGAGCGAATGTGCTAGATTACAAGAAGGAATGGTTGGTCCACGAAATCTTCGCCATCCTCAATGTCCTCCTTTATGTAAGCAAAAACAATGTGAATCATGATAGTAATAAATACAATGTATATGAATTTAAAAAGACTAGTTGGTTAATATAAATATTTTAGTCGAAAATAAATTAGTTCCCATAATAAAAAAAAAAATATTATTAATACGTTTCAAAGCGTATAAATTAGTTTATTCATATATCCGTCATGTTTTGTTTTTCTTTAATTTTTAATTATTATTCTAATTTTTTACCAGTATGAAGAAAATCAAATTTATTTTAAAACTGTTGTAATACATATATATAAAGATTGATATATGGTTTATTTGGCATGTATATGTTGATGCAGTTATCATATAACAAATATTATACACAGACACACATATATATATTATGTGTATGTATATGCATATGCATATGCATATATGTATATTATATGTAAGATAGTAAATCGCATAATTTTTTTTATAATTTCACAATGATATATATCGAGATTATTTCTTGTTAATATCACCAGTATTGTCTTCGTTAGAATGTTTTTCTCGTTTTTTCCTTTTTTAAGTATACAAAATTTGTTATTGACATACGTTTGTACATATATATATATATATATATATATATATACACACATATATATATACAATATATACACACACACACACATATACACACATATATACATATATATTCAGGGCTTATTAATAGTAAATATATTTTATTAACGATGTCTCTCATGTACAATGAATTGATTAAGTTTTATAAAAAATTTTCTTTGCAACATCATGTACCTGAATACACACAACATGTTATCTAGATATAAATGACTAGTATTTCTTAATTTATTTAAAACATATATATATATATAAAGAGAAATATAGATATGCCATTTTTATTTCTTAATGTACACGTTTGAGATTTATTTATTAAGTCATAAGCCATTTACTTTGATCATACCAATAATCGATCACCAGGGAAATATACCACACAATTATATCTCACTAGAGTAAAAAAAAAAATCTATTTGTACAAATGAAAATTTGGCTTGTTTTTAAGTCTTTAGTTACTTCTGTAAAATAGTAATATTGCGCTTGAAAACTATAACAAGCTAAAAAAATACGTTAGTATAATAGGTAATATGCTCTTTTGCATACGTAATATATAAAAATTAAACTATTATATAGTTTATCTATGTTGCGTTCATTTACAATTTATAAACATATGTAATCACATTGACACATTTTCAATAATGCATTGCAAGTTATTAGATATGTTGATAAATATTTTCTGTATAAGCGAAATATAGTTAAATATTTAATTACACTATATACAGAGAAAAGCTATAAACATTTTTGCATAACTATCCCTCTTTTCTTTTATCTATGAAAATTTGTTATTTACACAAGATCAACAATATCATATACATATATATATATATATCTGTATCTATATTTCGTAAAAAGATAATTATTAATATTTATCATATATATATATGTATATATATCACAGTTAAGATGCTGTTATTTATTTTTAGAAAAAAATCTCTTAAAGTCGTGTGTATCACATATTTCCAACAATATATCATAATAATTTTATCTAATAACAATGTGTGGTTTTTTCTTATAAATTCGTTGTAAATATGTGCATATATAACCAACTACTAATTGTATACATTTAATAATGAAAAATGTCTATATGAGAATGATTCTATCTATGATTGAAAGATAAATTCATTTACTGAACTAATTCTTTCTCTCCCTCTCTCTCTCTCTCTCTCTCTCTTTCTCTCTCTCCCTCTTATTAATATGTAAATCTCTTAAAAATAAAAAATTGCACATGGACATGTATAATTAATATGTTCCTGAGATAAAATATGATTAATTCTTATGACTGAGGGATTAGACTTTTTATAAATACGTCGGATTGTATTTAACCGACTCTTCTTTCTTAACCCATTATTAAACTTATGTATATAAATGATTTCATCGAAAAATTATAGTCATTATATAAGAAGAGTGGGTAGCGTGCGAATTCTAAAAATTCTTCGGATATGATAATATGATAAATGATACAGCGTAATGATCAATAACAAAACTATGAGTATCAATAATAAATTTCTTGTTCTTGTTCGATTTGCTCTCCATTCAATAAGTTCTTCACGATAAGAAAACCGATTACGAAATTGTGGAGGTAGTTCAAATGTACTTTTTAAAGGATATAAGGAACGATAAAAATCATTTAATAATGCTCGAACAATTTCATTTTCGGAATGACGTAACGGATCCATATCATCGTTTAAACATATAAATTTTCTGTAATATAAAATATATATATTATATAATAAATTATAATGTAAAATGAAAAATTAAACTTACTTTGGATCGCGTCTAATTTCATCCAAAAGCTGTACAGTGAGGGATACATTACTTGTTAACATTTCAAATATCTCGTTTTTTCCAGCTTTTATAACTTCGTGTTTGTAACGTTTAGATTTGCCAAATCTTCTCTTAATTTTTGATGCGACCCAGTCACAATTTGATATTAACTCTTTAGATACTACAGGCTATATATATTAAAAAAAAGAAAAAGAACTGTAATGTTTATTTGAATATTTTTTAATGGATTTTACATTTTATTATCCACTTACGAGCATAGAATCTAAGTATCTTTCACCAGGTGGTACCTTTACATCTTCTGTTAGTTTCAGATATTTAGAGCAATTCACGATAGAATTTTCAAATTCTACAACCAAATTATAATCTAGTGGTAAAGGATATAATCTAGATAAAAGTGTTCGTATTTCTCTATCTGACCAAGTCCTAAAAGCGTATTAATATTATTGTATTATATTATTATAAGCTAACTATCTTAAATTACATAATGATATTAATATTTCTTACCCTGATTTATCAGTATCAAACTTATCAAATATATCTCCAACTGGTATATAAAGATTCTCACTCATTAAAAAGTAGAAATATGAGAATGCAAATTGCATATCTTCTGCATTTCTAATTTTATGACTAGAAGTTTTTATAAAATCAGACTCAAACTTTCTTTGCATACTATTCACAATCCATTTGTCTATTAAGTGAGGCATATGTGCTGGAACTTTTCTTCTATCAAACCCATAAATTATATTATATATTTTATTAACATACAGCAAGGATTCTGCATATGTATCAAGCTGTCTATTTTTATGTTTCCATTGATCACTATACTTCAACTTATTTGACTTTATACTGTTATTTCCTTGTACTAGATTAATGATATCATCATTGAGGTAGCGTTTGAATTGTATATGTAGTTTTGTATGATTAGAATCTCCAAATATACTTTCAGGCATATCATTACTGTCATTGAGTTTTATTGTTTTACTATTATCATTATATTCCTTGATATCAGAAAATTTTGTAAGATTACTTATAAAAGAACTTTGATTTTTTAAATTTAATGTTCCATGAGTCATTGCTACAGTATGCATCCATGCAACTGTAGTACTATTATTTATTTTTTCAGAATTATTGAATGATATAGTAGTAGATTTATTTTTTTCACCTAGAATCTGTAAATATTTATATGGATAATCACTTTCTTCCTCAAATGGTTCACTATCGGTGGATAATAAAGTAGAATTGCAATCTCCACCTAAATAGGAAAGATGTTATAATATTATATATAAAAACAACGCTAAAATGGTTAAAACAAAAATTACCATCAAATTCGCATAGAGTTGTATTGCACGCAGGATCGCATGATCCATCGCCTACCCATGCCCATGGGCAGATATCGGAACAATCAGGAACCCACCAGGCTAGATATACTTTTTGACCACCCGCTTGAGTTATAAAATCTTCTGGCCATACTTCTGCGCCAAGCATTACATCATCATTAAAATATAAAAATTTATCAGAAATACCAGGAATTCTGGAAATATGAAATCAACTATTTAAACATGCAACATATTTACACGTTATATAGCAAAATGAAATGAATTAAACTTTAAACAACATATACCTATGAATATGACTTTCAATAGCAGGACTAGAAAAAGTTGGTAAATGATTTTTGTCCAGAAATATATCTTCGTGAGTAATAAGAGTCATCCTAGGATTATCCATATCTAACCAACTTGGAATTTGCCCATTGGTGACAATGTAAACGTGTCTGACCCAAGGTGCATACATTTCTAATGATCTTAAAGAATATCGCAATTCATCTTTGTCGCTGAATCTCGAAGAAATTGTATTACTATCAATAATAGGAATATGCTTTTCAAGACTTTTTATAAAATTAGGATCGGATCCATTTACCCATGTATATACTACATCTATAGGTACATGTTGACATAATTTTTTTTGAAAAGATTTTCCTAATATATTATCATTGAAGGAATGAAAAACAGCTTCATATTTCTCTTTACTCCATGCCAACCAAACCTAAATAAATAAATATTTACAAATTTTTGAATTTTGAAATAAATCATCTTTATACATCATACATACATACATACATACATACATACATACATATATATGTATATATATATATATATATCTTTGTATAAATACATTACAAATATAGATTTTCTATAAATGAAATGAAATGAAATTATTTCCATTACTTTTTTGTAGGAATAATAAAAAATATTTTTATTACTTAATACACAAACTGACGGTTATAATTTTATGAATTTCCCTCCAAAATAAAGAAAAGCTTATCGGAAAGATAACGTTATAACGTAACAATAGATACTAACAGCTAGTTTATCAGAAGTTGTAGTATCATTTTTATCAACAAATTTGAAAGAACAGGTAAGAAAAAAATAAAACCAAATAAATGAAAAAATAAATTAATAAATACAAAAAAAAATAAACAGACGTTTGCGAATATGATTGGTAGATCATTCTAACCTCTCCAAAATGTATAATACCGATGAATATGCACGTAAATGCTACTAGTATTACGAGGAGCGAATATTTGTACGAAAGAATATCGTAACATCGTCGTTGCAGCAATTTCCATGCGCTCATTATATTAAAAAATATTCTACACGTAGTTGACATAGCCGGTAAACGCGTTTGAGTCCATCCACCAGCAATTCACGGCTCTTTGGCCGTGAATCATGCAAATCCAATTGATTTAGTTACAAACTTTATATTAGTGGCTGCTGTATTGATACACTGTTTGAGCATCAATTATGCATTCTTCGTATAACGTTAATTTATTATTGATACACCATCGATATACTAATAGAAAACCTGAACACACATTTAATACCCGCTTACCACCACCCACGGTGGTCTCACTACAATAAAATACAGTCAGTTGAGAATCGTAATAAAGTTAGCCGCATGCAAAGCTGCTATGATGATTCTTGTGCGCATGTTTCCATTGTAAAACCACATTACAATTATAACCAAATTAATTTTTTTTTAAATCCAATTTGGATTTCTTATTTTTATAAAAATAAAGCTAAAGTGATGAATGTTGATAAAATTGTATATTATTTTAAAACTTCTATCGAATTTGTGTCGTAGCAGTTATTCAATCAAATTTTTTGTTAAGTATTTGTTTGCTATGTTTTTTTTAATCATTGATTATTTTTTATTAATAAGTATTTATTATTCGTATACCTGAAGACAAGCAACACTCTATATTTCATTGATAATGATGCTTACGTATGTTGTCAATAATCATCAATAATTATATACCCTTATAATAGGCAATATGGTATTACGTATATATATAACGGTGTTGTCATACATAAGGTGTTATCGATGGAGTTTGAAGCATTGCATATTTCCAGACGCAATATTTAATATACATGTTATCTATAATGTAAGAACTTAACTATTACAATGCAACGAATATAATACTTTCGATATTTTCTGTTTGTTAATTCTAGCCAGTCTGCTAATTCGATTCGAAATGTAAAAAAATGTGGAGATTTTTTTACATTAGAAAATTATTTAGATTTTATTTGTTGGAAATATTAATACGAATGTACTCTCTTGAAACTTTCTCAAGACTCGTAAAATAAATTTTCATGATTACTTACTAACTCATTTTCTAATGTATCAGCTATTCTTTATTTAAAAATAAATTCTTGAAATGTTCTCTATATATATCTACGTATATAAATATATATATAAGGAATGTATCTGTTCAAAGCTTTGACTTTGAGCTCAGACTTTGTAAATTCCTTCACATAAATTTTTTCATTTGTATTTTTTACCCGACACTGAACGAGATAGAAATAATTCCTTTGAGACGACTCTTTTCTTCGCAATGTACTATAGTCTAATAAAAATAGGTAATGGAATTGCGAACTACTGAAGAAACCATTTTCTCTTTATAATATACACTTTTATGATTCTAATATATATTTTTTCCTTTTGTTCTTTCCATTTTTTACGTAATTTATATGTATCAATATTTATAGATTCGTGCTTTTAATTTTTTTTTCGATTTAAAAACTTGCTTATTTCAATTATAAACACTTAGATAAAGTACAATCCAAATTCCAACATATTTAAAAGTATTTCAAATGTATTTATTTATTCTCATATAATACAACCAATATTTAATAGTAGCTTATGAGTAATAGTGAAATACATTAGTAAAAGTGAAATTTCTGATCGATTCTCATAAATGTACAATAAATACGATATGCATTAAAAGTATTAAAATCGAAACGTTCAGAAATCGATGGTCCTTCGTTGATTCTCCTTGTCATTTTATATAATTCTATCTATAACGTCAAATTTGTACATTTTCGAGTGTTAAGCGTAATTGTTGCTCCTATAAAGAAGTATGTACATTAAGTAATCTGTCTGGACGTTGTATTCAGGACCAAGGAAAAATTTATTTATAATCTCAGCAGTCTCGCTATTCAAACTTTCTTATCAAATGTTGCAATATAATTAATATACTTATGACAATTAAGTAAAATAGTGTTTTATCATCAGAAAAGAAGTTATGATAAAAAACCACTGATTTATTATCTGCAGAAAAATGAAGAATGATTTGGTTGGCCACGATAGTTTTCTTATAACATTTGATCAATTTTTTGTTTACAGCAAACGAACATTAAAAATTCCTTAAATATCACTAACCAACGTATTTTAATAATTTATACAAAAATAAGATACTCAAAGCTTGAATAATTTTACGTAGCCAGTATAGCCTGTAACATAGAAAAAGAAAAATATAATTCGTCGTAGAGTTATCGTAGTTTATTGCAGAAAAAAAAATAGAAATAAAGGAAAAAATAAAGAAAGAAAAAAAAAACATTGTCCAAACTCACTTGGAAAGTCGACTTCGTGCTTTGGTCAAAGAATCGGGATGATCCTTTAAAATATATTTTCTAATACCCAATGTGTACTGACGAGTGTATGCATCCCAATCTATATCCTTGAAGTCTACGCGAAATCGGCTACAGTCGTTCATAGTTTTTACATGTTTTATCAAATCCATCATATTGTCTAAAGCAAAATCCCATTCATGTAAGGCAAAAAATGCTCCGACTTTCGCGGCACGATCGATACGTTTCGACATATTCAACATGCTGCATATAAAATAGAACAGAATGTACATAGATTTATATTTATACATTTTAAAAGTTATTTTTTCTTAACAATACATACATAGGTTTACTACCCTGACACATTAACAATAAATCCACTAAGAACGCAGGTAAAAAGTGTAATATAACGACTATTACTTTATGAACTAATCTGTTGGTTCTAATTGCGACATTGGGATACCACATAACGTATTTCGATGGAGATTCTATAACATGTTTTCTTATGTGTTTAGCGAACTCGCCCCAACTGTAAAACATAAAGCATAAAATATAAAATGAACGTCTGAAGACGAAGACTGAAGTTCTATTCAAAAACCTTTATTTCTTTTATTGATTATTTACCTGATAGGATTGATGGTGCTACTCGCACAATTGTAAACTTGTATAGAACCGTCACGACGTATCGTACTATGCCAAGCCGCACATATCAGTGTATCAACGACATAGTCGACCGGTACAACGTCGATTTTTAACTTTCTATCGCCATATATACTTCTAATGGTACCCCTACCAATTTCAGTAATAATACCTATAAAATAAAAATATAACGATAGAAGACAGTATTTCATCGAATACAACAATTGATATCGATCGTTAAAAAGATGTTTTTATACGATCCTCATACCTGTAATACCATATAAATTATCCACCCATCCTGGAAGTGGTTCTTGATAAGCGGCACAAATTATACTAGGTCTGACTATAATGATCGGCAAACCAATTCCTTTCTTCGATACAAGTTCTTCCGCAATACCTTTCGTGAGTGTATACGTATTTGGATGTTTTTCAAGTAATTTTTTTTCTAATACAGTTAACGTTTCATCATCAAGAATTTCACACATATCCATAATAACTTGTGCCGTTATTTTCGTTCTATAACGTTCGAAAAAAAAGGATATGATTAACATTTATGTTCTTTTGCGTCATTATATAAAATAAAAAATTATATAAAAAAAAAATTATAAAAAACAGTATTAATTGTTTTTTTTTTTTTTTTTTTTTTTTTTTTTACAATAAAATATTAACTCTTACTCATAAACGAGTTCTTTCACTTCGCGTTTATCAGCGTTACTGTAAGCCGTACTGACGTGAACAAAACTTTTAAGATGGCTCATGGATTTGCATAGATCCAATACTCGATCGGTCGCCCTTATGTTCAACATAACGGCTACTTTAAGAGGCTCGTTAAAACGTACAGTGGCTGCACAATGGAAAACTATGTTCACATTTTGAGTTAACGTCATTCTATCATCAACACTCAAACCGAGATCAGGCTCACTCGCGTCTCCTCGTATTGGATAAACTTTGTTTATCACACCTGGATGTTCGCAACGAACTCTATCGAAAATCTGAAAAAGAAATCTATTAATCTATTTACTCTCCTTTGTCGTGAAATAATTAACAATTTTATTTTTCATTAATAACTTTCTCTAATACGCTAATTTTTCATTTGTTTTCATAAACATACGATAATTTATATTAAAACATTAAATAATATACAAATACGATTAACTCACCGAATTATTTACGAGCGTTTTAAATCTTTCTTTAACGGTTTGACCCTTTTTTGGACGGATCAGTAAATAGATCATGCTTACGCGAGGACACGATCGCAAAAGCTTTTCTATGAGAGCTTTTCCAAGAAAACCAGTTGCGCCCGTTACGAATATCACTGAGTCAGCAAAGAAAGCTTCGATCGAAGTACCGTTAAGATTGGCCTCATCACTGATACGCTCTGAATCAGTGTACGCACTCGTTGTACCCATTTTGATGATGACTCAAAAAACTCGTACTTCCTTAATTATTGAATAACAAAAAAAAAGAAGAAGATAATGATAAAAAATATAATTATCATAGATATCAAGACAAACATAATAACAATTTCATTTCGATATCATAATTAATTTATATAAAATTAAACTGCCGCATTTAAATTTCAATTGTTTCATAATTATTTTCTCACGATTATATGAGATTAATTATAGTTTTCTACGGCAGACCAATTGGAATTTTAGATAAACAAACTTTTATTCGTAGATAGATTTTGATTATTTCTTCGTAGAAAAAACTAGTACATTCTCATATGATTTATATGCCAAAAAACGATGCCATAGTTGCTCAATAACTCTAAAATATCGATCGATCTAATAAAAACAAAGTTGTGCTGTTAGCACTATGTGAAAACGCATGTTAAAGTGCATTTTATTCCTATTTGAAAATTTAAAAAAAGGACGACTTTGTTAATGCGCTTCTATTACAGTTGTTCTGAGTTCACTTGTATCCTCACACGCAAAAAAATTATTTTCTCTCTGGATTCTCTTAAGTCCGATCTATATATAAACTTTTCTAATAAATTTTCTAGTAAAAAAAAAAGATAAAAGATTATAAACTGTGGCTGAAATAGATGATACTATGAATATTGAATACTTGAAGCAGAAATATTTCGAAGAAATTCTCATATGTTATTATATGAAATTAAAATAATTTATAAGTTCTGATGATATGTTGAAAAACATAAACACGAGCATTTAAGTACTTAGCTATGATTAATAATACGTGTAAAAAATAACACATGTAGAAAAAGTCAGATTGTTCGATATATATATATATATATATATATATATATATATATATATATATATATATATACATATATATATATATATATATATATATATATATATATATCAAAATAAGTTAATCAAAGATATATTGAGATTAAATTTAATGAGTTAATTCAATATTATTTTAATAACTATTTTTCAATATGCATATGGTTATTTTTTCATTTATTTCCTTTATTAATTAATAATATTATGATCTTTTATATTCATCATATGAAACATATTTTTTCAAGTAGGTCATAGAATAAATATACAAATAATCATTTTTATAAAACGATTTGACATAAATGTCGAAAGGACAGCTCGTCTGAATAGCATCGATCGGATGGAAAATTTTCCATTGAATGAGTTCTCTTAACCTTGGTAATTTAAATATTTATATAACAATCTTAAATATTCATATGTATGATCTAGAAAACTATATTATAACATAACAAGGAACTGAAAAATATTTGCAATTTTTTTATGATTATACTTTTAAAAACAAGACATAACTTTGTTATAAATATATTATCATTATATATATATATAATATATCTATTTCATTTAAATTTGTTAATAATATATATTTTATAATATATTTGATCGTCCCAAAAGTAATGTGATTTTTTAAAAATAGATTTTGAAATAACGCTAAAAAAATGCATTTAACCTTAATCTATGATATTTTTATCACTGTTATTTACAATTTATTCTCATTATAATATTAAATTTTTGAATATCCTATAAATAAACAACAAAACATCTTGAAAATGTCTTCTTTTTCGGAACAAAAGTACTAAAACTATCTTTAACCTTGACTTAAACTCATAGTACTTGGACCATAAATTTTACTTATTTTATTTATTGCTACTATAGTAATGTTGTCTTAGCGAAACTCCCAAAGTAAAATATATCTTTAATGGTTTATCAACACTTCTGTCACGATGTTTATTTTTTTACTCTAAAATTCATATATCAAAAGTTAAACCGATGTAAAATTACTTAAAACACTTTGCAAATTCTAATAAAACATATGCATTGAAATACGTAATAACTGTAAAATATTGCATTATTTTAATCAATAAGCAGAAACTAATTTACTTATGGGATGATCTAATATATTAAAATATATTATTTATAGTATTATTTTGAATTTTTATAAGAAAATATTATACGTAATAGTAGAAAACATTATACGTATAGTAACTATAATTTATACGATCGTCAGTTATAATTTTTAAAAAGACTATAGATACGTCAAATAATATAATTGGAAGAGACGACAAGGATAACAACATACGGCGTATTAATGGTCTGTTTAGATACAATAAATAAAGTCACATTCTACAAAAAGTCATGTAACTACAAAAACAGTGGTTACGAATGCGTATTACTGTGAAGAAACGATTCACAGAACGATGTTATATATTAGTTTCGACAATGTAGATGTGCGCATGGAAAGCATGCCACAAAATAATCGATGTCGCCATACCTATACATGATAAATATCGAGCTGTCGCCCTTTCCATAACCTATATTTCACGTTTATCTATATACGATGTGCGCACTGCTCACATTATGCTAACTAATGTTAAAAAAAAATTTTTTTTTAAATTAAGAAATTTTTTTATTTTACGTATAAATATTCATAAAAAATTAAAACGTAATCATATAAATGATGATTTAATGTTAATTCAGAAAACACTTCCATGTTTGATTATATAAACAGTCCGAATTTTAAACAGCCCAAATAAATCATCCATACAAGATCGGATAAAAGAAAATATAAGCTATATATGTAAGTAGCTATATCAAAAAACTAATTGGCAGAAATCCATTCGTAAAAATTTCAAGAATCACATATTCCAAGTTATTTATTATATACATATATATTATATAAATATCATTTAAATTAATATGATCCAAATTTAAATAAAGATATCGCGCTCTTATCTTAACGTTGTTTTTTTGGCATGATAATCGAAAAAATTAATGAAGAAAAAAGCAATCAAACAAAATACAATCTTCATGATTCCATTATAAAAATCAAAATTCTATGACAAGCTTGATGTATAAATTCTAATTTGACAAATTAATATTTCAGAGAGAAAAAAAATATATTCAACTTAATCTCTAGAATTAATATGCTAATAGATTTCATGTATAAACTTTCGAAACGAATTATTTCTTTCATAATTAACGTCTCTATATTATATAGGACGTTTCAGAAGTAAATTCAGCCAAATTTTAAGAATATACAATATTTTACGTTTATTTTTATTGATGCATGAATGAACATTTAAAAAAAAAACATATAAACCTGTCTTGGGAAACATTTCCTTTCTAAGTTATAAACATTTTTTATTTACATGAGGCAATATATCTCGCATTCGATATTTCATAAATTATCCTTCTACTCACCTTCTATAATAAGTAAACAAGAAGTTTGGAATGTCTTCGACAATCCATGTGACATCAATATATATATATATATATATATATATATATATATATATATATATATATATATATATATACATACATAAATATATCAATTCGAAAGTAAATTACTTCTAACGATTTTCTGTAATTAAACATTGTAATAGTTTCAAATAATATTTTATATTTTTTATAAATAAAATAAATGTTTATAACAGAAAAAAAGCTATTTCCTTAACAACGTTTATATAACTTTTTTCATCCTTACAGTGAATAAAATATACTGTTAAAAAGTTTGGTGATTTATTTCTGGAACAGCCTATATATATAACAAGAAAAAGAAAGAAGAAGTAAAAGAAAACCATTGTGAACGCGACAAAAAGAAAATCATTGATTTTTCGTGACTCAGAGTAAGTCACGAGACTCTTGCACCTATCATTTTCCCTTTACTTACTCCGTGTTCATTACCGTACGATTACCTGCGAAATTGGAAAAGAAGTTTAAATCATTTATTACACGGCTAATTTAAACTTCTCGATTTCACGATTTTCCATTCTATTCTTCGTTTTCATTGGTTCAACGTTAGTACTATTACGAAGAAGAAACTTATCTATATAAATCTAATCTCAAGAAAAATTATTATTCTCTAATATAGATTTTTATTTATTATTATATATTATAAAACATTAAGGTATTTAAAGGAAAATCTGGAAAAAGAGAATAGATTTAAGGAGATATGAGAGAGAGAGAGAGAGAGAGAGAGAGAGAGAGAGAGAGAGAGAGAGAGAGAGAGAGAGAGAGAGAGAGAGAAAAGAAAAATGAAAAAAAGAAATAAACAAGAAAAAAAAAGAAAGATTTAATAAATAAACATTTAGAAAAAAATTGCGTAAATTTTCTTAGATTAGACGATAAAAATAATTTTGCGATGTTAATTAATATAATAAAAGTCTTTTTTTTGTAATAAGTATGAAGAGAACGATGAGACGATAAAACCGAATCGATTTCCCTTTATCGACGTTGTACCGAAGCGCAGACATTCGGCGCAACAGACGGGTATACGTAGAACGATGAAATCAAATGAAAAGGGAGTAGGGCCACTTCGAAAAAGAGGCACCCTATCGAATATTACACGAACGACGGACGGAATACGTTAAAAAGTACTTTGGCATATGTATGTACCTGTCGGCTTATCGAAATATAACTTGCGTATAAACAATACGATTTGACGAATACATAAAAGCAAAAAGAAAGAAATATTTCTATCTTTAAAAAAATTATCTTCCCATATTTTAGTAGAAAATCTAAGAATAATAAAAATCGTTAACTTGACGTTGCGGTTTACTTTGTTTTCTTATCGCGTTAGATATATGTAGAAGGTGTCGATAATGTTATTTACATAACCGATCGTTACGCCTTCCAAGTTTGCAGCCTAAGTTCTTTTTTTCTTTAATATCGTAATCAAAAGTTAAAATGAATAAAAAAAATATCGTTGACAATTATTAACTCACCCGATAATGTTTTTTTATCCTGATCATCAATCAACTTTTTTTATCCTGATTTAAATTAAACAAGAATTTAATAGATAAAAACAATGATCAAGGTATACCCCGGTTAATTGTTAAATCTCGTTGAAGATTCTTCCTTAGATTGAAATTGAATAATTTCTTTCTTCGATGGTGGTTTCTCTTCACTGCTGACCCAATTTGACTCGACAACTTATTCCGACAATACTAATTTAAGTTTTAAGCTGAAATAGAAATATATGTATATATATATATATATATATATATATATATATATATATATATATTTATTAATGCATATACAATTTACATTTAACTGTATATAGAAAGTCATTCAGAAATATACAAATAAATTTTTTTCAAGAAAGTCGATCAACAAATCAGATTTTGGTTAATTGTTTTGCATTAATGATTACCGCTTTGGAATAACTAATTTTATCCAAGGGTAAAGTTGTATAGCGATTTTTCATACACTTATCTTATCTCGTATACATATAACGTATTCAGGCAACCTCCTACTTTGAAATTGTTAGTGTTTGAGCAAAGAAAAAAAAATAATTTAATAACAATCGTGATTTCGCATTGAAAAGAAAAACGAACGATTCTCGAAAAAAGAAGAAAATATCTTCTATTAAGTAAGATCTGACTGTATCGTTCCTATTATCGATCGTTATTACGTACATACGTACGTTTCAATGATAATCATAATTTTGCACTGGAAAGAAAAACGGACTTTTCTCAAAAAAAGAAAAGAATAAATACGTTTTAATTAGTGAAATTGATCTGACAGCATCCTTCGTATTATCGAACGTTATTACATACCTACGTACGAATATATACTACTATTGTAAGTCTAACAGGTTGCATTTCGTCGTAACATTACGAGCGTGCGCCGACATACACACATATACACACGCAAGTACATTGAATGATACTGATCGTCAGCCTATAATCTATTCGAGCTTTCCATCGGATTTTATCTTTTTGTCGACTTTCTTCCTTGTGTATGTTGGAGCTAGATGTTTGTATGAACGAGCCCAATGATTGTAAAAGACAACATAATATCAAGACGTATATAAGATTTACACTCGGATAACATTTTGTTTATAACGTAGAATCTTTTATTGACAAATAATCCCTATATATCGTTTACGCAAATGTGAGAAAGAAAGAAAGAAAGAAAGAAAGAAAAAAAAAAAAGGAAAGACAACAGATGAGAGTTCGAGAAAGGAAATAAGAGAATAACGCGAACAGGATTAACGATGATATTTTCAAAAACGTATCCTTTTTCTTCATTCTAGGGAATTCTTAAGAGTTCTTCTAGGGGATTATTAGTCTATCATATGGTGTGTATCGACGGAAGGGCACAGCTAGGGACACGTGTAACCTTGTGCTTCTTCTTATTATTATCAAATATACGTATGAACCGGTTTTGAGCTCATACGTCCTTCGAGACGTGCGCAAGTGCTTGTGCGTACGATTAGGTAAAAAAATTCAATATGATAAGAGAGGAGGACAATAAAAATAAAATAAAAAATAATATAAAATTTATGAGAGAGACGAAGAGAGGGATAGATAGGAGGAGAAAAAAAAATAAATATCATGAAGGCTAATATACACATTCGATTGTATATATTATTAAATAAAAGAAGAAGAAAAAGAAAGGACAAGAATATAATATAAGAAATGAAGAAAAGATGGAAACATACCTCGTTTGTTCTTCTCTTTAAATATATATCATCTCTTTTCTTCCCAATGGTTTCTTTCTTCTTATTCTTTCTTTTTCTATATCTCAGAAACGAATTTTGGAATAGATTCTACTACTAATTCTATTGATTCATTCTTTTGACGGAACACAAACGTTCAAATTAATGCCGGTACAAACACACAATTTAACTACACTCTTCCTATACCCCTTCGACCTGTCTTATGGACAGAAGGGGCAAAACTGAATCTATCCACGCCTGCGAATCGCTTTCTGCTTTGATAGTATGTCAGTTTACCGCTAGATGGAACATGTCTAAGGGTCAATTTCGTTAAGGTTGCGCTTTCGTTTTGCACGTCAATAATTATTTCTTTGTTTTTAATTATCTTTCTTTCTCATGTATATTTTCTTATTCTTTCTCATATTTATCTTTTATTTTTTTAAAAATATTTCTCAAGAAAGATACGTACGAATTATCTGACGATAGAATTTCTCGTATTTTTCAATAGTTGTAATATAAAAAAATCGGTTTTATATTCCCTTTGGTTTTTTTCTAATATATTTAAATAAACAAATTTATATATTGTAGATACACACACGCACGCGCGTGTGCGTGCGCATGTAAATATACATATATATATATATATATATATATATATATATATATATATATATACACATATATATATAGATTATTAGAATACTTTATCTATCTCGTAAAATAATTTTCCATTAAACAGACAATAGTTATCTGAATTGGTGTGTAAATTGAAAAATATTTTAAGCTACCTATACTTCTTTGAAATTCGTGAATTTCTTTTATCTAAATAAGTGCAAAAATTATTAAAAAAATTGAAGAAAGAAGTGAAAGAGGTAAAGAGAGGAAAAATAATATAGAGAAAGTGAATTTTTCCAATATCGAAAGCATTATGCAACAAGATTGCATACTTAGTTATATCATGAAGAAGACGGAAGAACTTTCTTCGCTTGCATTCACATATACAATCGCGTGTCTATGTACACCTGTGTTGACAAGCTCACACTTGTATATGTAAAACTCGTGTAATTCTTTTTGTTATATTATATTTGTCTTACCTAGTTCAAAGTTTCCTTATTATATATGAACACTTTGTAATAATAGCGAAAGAAAATGAATGAATTTACAGGCCACTCAAATGAAGTAGAATATGGTATTACTTCTCTTCCTTGACTGCAATCTCTCCGCCACGTATATTCTACTAAATACCTCTTGCCCCATTTTGCTTTTATCCCCTTCTCTTGCGAACGAAGGTACAAGACTTTCCACTTCTTTCGACCAAACGGATTTGTTCCCTAATTTGAAACTATTAAATCGATTCTAAACGTTTCATGACACATTTGCTTTAAACTTGATTTTGAAGTATTGTTTAAAATGTTGTCTATATTTTTTTACCGGATAACATGATTCAATGATAAAGCATAAATAACTAAAAGATTTTTTTGGGATGATCTACTTAACTCATCGGCGAATGATTATGAAAAATCTCGTTTTTGAGCAGGTATATTATTTCTTGATTGTTTTTTAGATAACGATATCATTTTTTTTTCTTTGCTTTCAAATATTATTAAGTTTGTTTCTGCGAATATTTTCAGTTATAATTTTGAAATTCAGAAAAACAATTGAGTACAAAAAAGCGTTCAATTTTTAATGGTTAATTATTTTTTATGGTCTATTTATATACAATTATACTGTGACCGTTCATACCTGAATATTTATATACGATTGGAAATGTGCCGGTGTTATAGTATCTAAATATTATAAATACATGCATTTATAAAAATAAATAACGTCATATATGGATGAGATAAATTCAGACATATTTATATAAGTCCCTCCTATGGTCGTGCTCCTCCATAATCAAATCATGAATCAGAGAAAATATCAATGGCTGTCAAATGTGATCAAAGGATTACGAATAATGAATAGCACGGATGATGTATAAACTGTTACATATAAAGCTATGGTAACTAATTCCAGTCCACTGTAAAAAAAGTTCAAACAATCTTTATATATTGTACTATATACAAATGAACATGTGACAAAAGCTATAATTTAATCTTATTTCTTTACGATATTCTCTTATTATATCGTTATTAAAATTAATTATGTAGGACAGTAATTTAAATTGTCATTTAGGAAATGATTGAACATTTTTATGAAACTTAGAAATTCTATATTTTTCTCGTGTCTTCGTATCCAATAACGATAAATTATTAAACTGAGCCTGGAAGGACTGCAACCCGATCAACGTGCTTGCTCTAATGCTATACGTATATCTATAGACCTAGAATACCTAATAAATCATGATTAGAAATGGGACACATTTGGAAAATATTATCTATGATTTTTAATTGTTTAATCATTTTGAAATCAAGAATCAAGAAATTTTATTTATTCGCACAATATTATTTTATACTGTGTGTGTGCCCGTACATATTTGCATAAGCGATAAATGATATATACTGAAGTGTATTATGACAAAATGAATAATTAAAAAGTTGTATGTAATTTCTAAAATTTTATGTTAATAAACCAATCATATAGAAAGTCTATTGTACATAATGAATATCATTCGTTTATAATAAGCTAGGCGATTTGAAATATAAGTATCAAGAATCATTCGAATTAAAATACAAAGTAGCGAATTTGAATGACATATTCATCGTCAGGTCATGTTCTTTCGTTCCTCAAAATACTTCTTACGTACGTTTGCAGAAATTAATACTATTTGTCGTCAATGATTAATGTCTCCAAGATTTACCATCCAAATTCGCCAGCTAATAAATATAAATATCTAATTCTATGTTAATGAAAAATTATGATTTTCTTTTTTCTTTTTGCCTTAATAATTTTTATTATTATAAAAAACGCATTACCTGGAATAAAAATAAAAATAAAACAAAACAAAATTTATCAATTAAGAAGAAAGAGTCGAAAAGATCGAATTAGATACCACGTGTTCACTTAAACGTATATATATATATATATGCATATACGTACATCTTGTTTTTGAACGATTCAAGGAAAAAGAGCGTAGAAAATTAATTTTCTATATTCTTCCATTAAATCAACGAAGTGTAAAATAGAATTAATGTACCTTCGATTATTTCAAATTTCACATGTGCAAACTTTGAACTTCACACTCATGTGCGTATTAATGCACGCAAACACATACATAAATAAAGGATAACCTGAACCTCCGTCATGATGTGCAAACTTCCTTTTTTTTTTTTTTCTTTCTTACTCACTCCCTTTTTCACGTTTCTATAAATAAAGTTAGTTCGACTATTTTTAATGCCACATGACGTCACCCTCTCCCTCTCAACCGACGTGAAGAACGAGTACCAACGAGAGAGTTTCTTGACCGATCGCGTCGAGACTTCATGAAGCTAACTCAAAGAGAAAGAGAGAGAGAGAGAGAGAGAGACGAAGATATACTACACACAAAGAGAGAGAGAGAGAGAGAGAGAGAGAGAGAGAGAGAGAGAGACAAACAAAGATAGAGAAGAGCGAGCTGGAAACTGACCTTACCGTTTCTTCACGGTATCGGAGACGGTAGTTTATCGTTATTGATGTTTTTGTAAACCGATAACTATGACATAAGAATGAATTTTTTGATTCAATGGTAATAAAAGGATGAAAAGTGTGTCATGGCGATTCTATCCGAGGATCCATATGGTATCATACATTTTTATATAAGTACTCTTTTATCTCGGCTATGATCATCGATTACGTTATAAAAAGAAAAAATTCGATATATTCTTAATGATTATTATTGCTATTTATTATTTTTTTTTTTTTACCAATTTTAATAAGATCACGTAACATATTATAAAATCGTACGAAGACGATGAGAAAATATGGATCTTCAATAAACAAACAAATGAGAATACTCCCATGCATTGATATTTTAAAGTGGATGATGTAAAGTCGCAAAAACGGATCCTTGGTGACCGATGGATTCTCCCAGTTTAACATAACGTCATGAGTTTACTGTTAGAAATGTGCGTAAGTGAAACTTCACTAATATCTGTCGTCATCCTTGAAATATATACGTCATTTATAGCGAAATATCGATCTCAAATCCCTATCTCTTTCTAATTTCCTTCGTTACATCAACTTTCAAAACTAGATCGGGTTATCGTTAAACGACCTGGACCACATATCAAACAACATCAAATTCTATGTACAATTTCAGACCAACAGTCGTTCATTTGTGAACGATAAAATATGAAAGAAAAAAAAAAAGAACGTGGATCTTCCATCTTTCTTCTTTTTTTTCCTTCATAAAAAGTTATAATGATAACGATTATAAAAATTATTATATTTGTTCGGGCATCGATTCTATCCAAATTTTTTAATTAAACAGAAATTATGTAATTGTAAGACCCCCTGTTAAGTCAAATGAGTCAAACGAATTTCGAGATAGAGATCTCCCTTTGTTGATCTTTCTACGATAAAATGATAAGAGTTTTGACGTTTTATGTATTATCGTTTAGATGGATACGGTTAGATAGATAATATACGTACGTACATATGCTATAGAATGTGCGAACTAGAGTTACACATAAAAACGGAGGCACGTATGCGTGACGCAATACGGTATCTTTGTATTCGGGGGCGTGTTCTTAAAAATATAATCATTGAATCTTAATCTTGATCGAGAATGGGAGGAAGAGGAAGAGAGAGAAAGAAAGAGAGAGAAGAAGGGGAATATACGAAAAGCAAAAGATATTCGTGACGTAGTCTCTTCTAGACAGTACACTCTTCTGCTTTCTCTCTCTCTCTATCTATCTATCTATCTATCTATCTTATTATAGCTATTGTGTTCTACTGCGTTCCGTATCACATTCACCAAGCAATTTCAATAAAATTTTCCAAAATCATTAAAATATATATACTAATGAAACTATGCGAGTAATTAAAGTGTGAACAAATTTCGTGTATCGAAATCTTTTTTCATTAAATTTTCCAGCAATACTTCAACGTCCATTTCTAATTTTTACTAAAATTATCGGATAGAGATACGTGATAGTCGAAGAATTGGCATTTAATAACTCGACGTGTCCTATATCCACTTGTATTGTACGAAACGTAATACGTTCACACCAAGTACTACGATTTCATACGTGACAGGCGAGAAAATCCATGCGATGAAAAATTCCATTGGAACAAATTTCCATCCTTTTGATATTACTTTTCTTTCATATTCAATAATGCATACGATATATCGCATGTAGCAGTAACACACTCGTTGACACACTCTGATAATGATATATATACTGTTAAAAATTAATAAGTAAATGAATGATTCACAATGAATATGTGAATGATCTTCGGTAACTTCGCGAAATATTTATGTCACGTTAGAATATCTATACGAATAAAAAGAAAAAAGAAATCGATTCTAGAACTCTATGGGCAATAAATATTATTCTATGGATGTACGTGACCGAATTTATTACGTTGCTTTAACGTTACGATGAACTTCGCGTGTTCATATAAAAAAAAAAAAAATAAAAAATCCACGAAATTTATAATAATTCTACGAAATACGAAGAACTAAATGGATACTTAACTACTTTTTTCTAAACGTTCTATATATCTCCCCTCCCCTTTCTTTATCTCGCATACGCACGCACATTTACATAGATATACTATATCACCACAAAGGAATAAAATATCCCTTGACAATACCACGAGTATGTCGTCTGGGTCGTAAAGGCGACACGTTTATTGCATTTTCCTCGAAAGTATGATAACGTTCGCATTGCATCACGTTCCCATATCGAAATCCATTAAGTTATGCTCTTATCTGTCATATGATTTTGCGCATAAACGCGAGGGTATACTTTGTTGTCAATAAGAATAAGAAAAAAAAAACATATATATACATATATATGCAAAAAAAAAGTTATTAAATATTGTTCATTTCTCTTAATCCTTTTACTTCCGAAAAGACGGTTGATAAAATTCAGTAAAAATGTATTATATTTTTAAATTGTAAAAAAAATAAAAATATAATTAAAAGATCTTTCAATTATATCAATTAAAAATTAATTATCCTTTTGTTCCTTTAACGTGAAATGATTGAGAAATAGATCTACAAAGAAAAAAAAAGAGAAGGAGAGAGAGAGAAATAGAAAGAGATAGCAAAAATAAATGAGACAGTTTCTAAATTAGCCTGTTGAATTATTTCCTGGTCGGAACTCTGCACATGGCCGACGTAAGGTATTAACATATTTTCGAATTCTTTCCACGCGAGGCACGCCTACGATCATCCTTTCGAATGAGACCTGCGAGCCGGGAGTTCCAGCTTGATGTTTCATACATTGTCTTTAAACATTTTCCACGAAATATACTTGCCTAAATACTATGGGGTCGATTACGCAATAAAATGATTTAGTCCCGTGTTCCTTCTTCTGAGAAACGCAACTCGAGCATGTACATCTATAGATCGATCGAATTTTCGATGCACGTCAAACCAAATCTAAATAAACGATTCCTGGAAAATGTAAAGAGAAAGAGAGAGAGAAAGAGAGAGAGAGAGAGAGAGAGAGAGAGAGAGAGAGCAAGTTCCATTCACAATTTCAATATTCGAATCTATTCTTTCTCTTATGTGATATTTTTAGTTTTTTATTTTTTTTTCTTTTTGTAGTTATTTTGAGACAAACACGTGGAGAATAATCATCACATAAAATTTCTGATTCCAACTCTAATTTAAATAGAATTAAGAAATATAGCATTTTTTTTTAGTAAATACATTCGTTGATCTTATAATAATCATTAACACCGTAAAAAGATAATAGCTCATTACCATAATCAATAACAGTTAATTTATATAGGACACCAAATGTTTACCTTATTCTAATCATATTCATTATCTTCAAAGTATATAGAACGTTAATGCGACGAGATTCGCAACAATAATTTTCTAAAAGATACGCAATGCACATAAAGTATGCATTCGTACTTTTCACAGAACACTAATTATCTAATTACTTGACCTCAATAAAAACTAACTTGGGCTTTGTCATTCTAGGAAAAAAAAAGAAAGAAATATAAAAATGTTATTGAGAGGCTCGATAATTATCTGTCTATTCATAAATGATGAAATATTGCGTTTCAAGTGAACTGTTTAATTCGATCCGCCATTATCTAGTAATATGTGTGTGTGTGTGTGTATGTATATATATGTATATATATATATATATATATATATATATATATATATATATATATATAAAGATATCGAAATAGTACTTCACGAGCCACATACGTGAAACGTATTTTTTTTGAAAAAAAATCTTTATGATTCAACAGATAGATAATTGCAATATTATGCAAAAAAAATCGTAATTGAACGTACCATTGAAATTCCATGATATATACTTAATACATAATTAGTTTAAATTTTGAAGGTGTTTCTAAGTATTTGTCATATTGGAGAATGCATATCATTATGGATAATTCGTACTATTAATTTCTTTCGCGACAAATAAGTGGGGTAGTCAGGTGTTCTTAGTATCTTGAGTAAAATGCAAAAGAAAGAGAGAGAGAGAGAAATAGAAAGAAAAAGAGGGATAGAGAGAAAAAACAGAAAGAGAGAGAAATAGGAAAATAGAAAGAAAGGGATAAAGAAAAGAAAG
This sequence comes from Vespula vulgaris, assembly GCF_905475345.1. Taxonomy (NCBI): domain Eukaryota; kingdom Metazoa; phylum Arthropoda; class Insecta; order Hymenoptera; family Vespidae; genus Vespula; species Vespula vulgaris. The sequence continues at coordinate 2,847,356 of NC_066588.1, forward strand.
AGAAAGAGAGAGAGAGAGAGAAACATGGAGAGCCACCTGTTGCGGGCTCAAGCACGTACTTTGACCGGAGTACTCGTAAACATTTAGTAGACTAATACATTCGAGAAGCTGTTTTATCTCTTCTTTCTCTCGCTATCTTTTACGTTCTTCAAGATTTGTATTCTTTTTTTTTTTTTAAACAATAGTCTCGAACAACATTTTACGTACTTATCGAGACGTTCGATTGTTATCCGATCGTCATTGAGACTTGAACATTGATATCGATTATTATTTGCTAATTATTTAATTCATTTACAAGTTTCCGTCCTTTTTTTTGTTATTTTTCATTATTGTATTGTGATGTAATTTTAATTTCGAACATCTATGATCACATTTGATAACTCTTCGTAAGAGATATACAAAATGTCAACATTTTTCTATTTTCAAATTCTAGATATTAGCTTGTACGAGCAATTCGCGAACATATGGGTGTTATTTAAAGTATACTCGACACGAATGTCGTATTCTAGTGATAGTATGTATAGTTAAAATAACATATATACGTACATACATATAGTTAAACAACATATATATATATACATACATATATATATATATATATAAAAATGTAAAGAGATAAAGATGAGATACCGATGACACGTAACCGGAAATTCTATGTTTGAAAATGATTCAGACAATGTGTTATCGTGCTCTAACATAAATAGAATCTTTGAAAATCTATGAATTAAAATGTAATAAACGCGTCTACCGATTATAGAAAATCTGAAATCAAAGATTCGTCGAGATTCGTTGTTATCACGAGGTTAAATGTAATAGTTGCTGAATAAAGATAAACAGAATAAATTTTCTTGAATAAACGTACGTATCAACGAGAATGAGTTTGCAATAAATTAATAAGATTTCATAAAATAGTGCAATTAATGCTGCACATTAGAGAAGCAGTATTTACTACAATAATAATTTGTAATAATACATCATTTAAATGTATTATTAAGTCTTTTATATGATACGCAATATTAAATTTTAATTTCTGCATAAGATATTTATCACTTATTTTTGACGTCAGATCAAACGTAAACGAAACGATTCAAAACGGATTCTTCGACGCTCTTACGTTTTGTAGGCCGATCTTTCGTCTCGTGAAAGTAAATGCTATCAAATCGATTCCACGAAGAACTTCTTGAAATCACGAAGGTGTGAATTGTAATTCGAAAGCGAAGTGACGAAACTATAATTTTCTACTCGTACAGTTCGTTTTAAGGATCGATAAATCTGAAATTATAAATCGATGCTAACTCGAAGTTACAATTCGATTTAATTCCTCGTATTTCACATTATAGTGATTCGACGAATTTTATCACGAAAGGAATGTTTGACCGCTTTGCGATTAATTTTTGTACGATCGGTATCATTCATTGAGATATCAGGTAAATACATATATTGGCCAATATGGAGGAGATATCTGGTTCGTAGACAAATACGTATGGAAGTATATATGCGTTGTTATACGCGCGTATAAGTATTGTTTATTGTTTTATCCTGTATTTTAATTCGTATGAATCAGCCGCATCAATGGCTATCGAACGTTTTCATTGAAAATATATAGAAACTGAAACATTGCTTTCGATCGAATGAATCGAATTCTTTAGTTGGAAAAAGCGCAAAAAATAGTGCGTTACTTATTATTAATTGTGGGAAAACTTGCGTTCTCTCGAATGTTGTCCATGAACGAGGTTCATAAGTGACACTCGAGTAAAGAACGTACGTCTTTCCGCGTGAAAATCCTTTCGCACCTGCGTCGTGTTCCGAGAAGAAAAAATATCTTCTCTTCGCGCAACTGAGACCCATGAATACCTAGAATCAACTGTTGAGATAAAACTTGTAAATAGGAAGGGGAAAGGGGAAGGGGAAATTCACGAGAGAATATAAAATCTAAGAAGATTAAATAATGAAAAATTAATTACATTGATTATTACATTCGTCATCGACGCATTCTTTTCAAACCAGGGACGCTAAAGAATAAGAGGAAAAAGAAGAAAAAGGTCTAAAGAAGGCAAAGTCTTTTTTGTTGAAACATAAGGAGCGAGATCCTTGTCTTTCGTAATGAGTACACTTAGATGATAGATTAGAATCGATTATTTTCCTATTCTGACTGATCGATATTGTTTCTCTCTGGATATTCCTCATTGTCGATGATGTAAACGAATACAGTCATTAAGTGATAAATATTTCTTTATCAATTGAAATTACTTAACTACTGAAAAGTCGCAATTTTTTTTCATGAAAATCGTTGAAAGATAAAGTTTGGAGTATCTGATTGATAATCGACACGTGATGACGACGATGACGAATCGTTGAATTCCCCCCAAAAAAAGGATCGGAGTCCACTATGGTTGGATAAAGGTGAGGGAGGATCCCGAGTAGAGGCGAGTGGGGGATGGCATTGACGAAGGGGAAGGAGGGGGCGCTAACTCTGCTTCGAGTATATATGCTCGAAGCGAGTGACGGTATGCTACAGTTCAACTAGACAAAAGCAGCAAAGAGAAGGGGCACTGGCGCGTTAAAGACAATAGAAAAAGAGTTGACTTGATTTACCGATAGCGACATTAATTTAATCGTTTTTCTTTAATTTTCCTTGTCTTCTGTCTTTTTCGTTTCTTTTATTTCTTCTTTTACCAATATTCTTTTTACTAATTGTGAAAAAATCGTGAAAATAATCGTATTTTTTCTCGTGGTGCATTGTTTTCGTTGAAAAAAGAAAAATAAGTTCTTTCGACGAAAGTTCGAGTGTCCTGTCAAATTTCTTCCAAGGAAAAATGACGAAATACGAGATGTGTGTTAAATCACGTCCACTGATGATTCTTCTGGTCCTTAGCGTTCTCATGATGGTTCTGATACCCGAACCAACCGAAGCTAGACCTTCTGGTATCATCAGGTAAGCAATCAACGAAGATCTTCTTTCGCATTAAATTTTTCTTTCAACATTTTTTTTTTATTTTTTTCATTTAAAAATTATTAAAGTAATATCGTCAAGAAGGACGATAACAATTCTTTTTTCCGATATTGTCGATATTATAGAACATATGCTGGAATGATTAACTCCATGATTAGATATCGTTCTTTTTTTTGTCTTTCCAAATGAAAAGTGCAAAGTTCAGGGATAAAATGTTTTTAATTAAAGAAAGTAATATTCAAACGAGAGTAGAACGAAGGATAGGACGAAATATATTTGAATGACGTAACCAAGACAGTAAACCCGTATGAATTTCTATGAGAATAAGGATTATCATTTTGTACGTCGAATTCGAAAAAAAAAGAAATTTATTTAACGTGAAATTATAGCGATTGAATAATTGAAAAGTCTCAGTTTTTTTAAAATTTACATTAAACAAATATTACGCGTTTGGATGCAATATGTTATAATTTATTTAGCGAAGTATAGTCACGGTCGTTGTCCGCAAATCGTTTATGTAAATAGATATATTTTTATAGAAATATATGCAAATACAGATTGAATCGAAGTAAGTGTGTTGCAATGGCCACTTGCGAAACGGTATGAAAATTGTCGAGAAAGGCAAAAGACGTTTGTGCAAAGGCCGTACATAGAAAACGCGAGAGTATCTTGCGAGATATACAGGTACACCAATGTATATAAAGATCGTTCGACATATACATAGTTAGTCTGAAACGTTTTCTCACGACGATTTCTATGACATAAGTTACTTTTAAGTCGGTGAAAGCGGTGAAAATCGACGTATAAAAAGAAGAAACGAGATGTTTCTAAGGTTAGATTTAATGTAATTAACAATATATGAGTAATTAACTTGTTACCCAACTCGTACGTGCAGTTTAGATTTCATCAAAGGAAAATAGATAAAATCTTATTCTTTATATATTTTCTTTCGATTACAGCAGACGCAAGAGAATTTCGGATCAGAGACTCGCCGAATTGGAAACGTTAGTGGCATTATCAAATATGAAGGGCAGAATGATAACAGTACCTGTTGGACTTGGCATTATCGATCCTGCAAAAATGTAAGTTTTTTTATCTTTTCTACACAGGCGTATATATATATAAATATAAATAGACACACGTATATAACGTAGATTATAAAATTTTATTCGAAAAGACCTTTCTCCACTATGACAAAGAGAAACATGAATATACTATATAAGGTAACACAAGATCTGATTCAATAAGTTCTTAGATTCAACGATTTTTCCATGACAAAGAGAGACTTTCCTTTTTTCACTTACAAGATCAAGAAATCTTATTCGATCTAGAGAGCGAGAGAAACATGCATATCTATAGTAACGAGACGCGTTGGCATACCTACTATATAATACTTCGTAAACGATTTCAATCGAGTCGTGTTCGTAAGAAAAATGGGATCTTGATCGTGCAAGAATTACTCCAGATTGCGCGATCTTGCCTTTCCCCTTCTCTTTTTCTAATATGAGAATAATCGTGATACTTATTGTCGCCTTGTCATCTTTTATGATAACGTCTCGCGTGCATCGACCGTGGAAATGACGTCATGTTTCCAATTCGCGAAGATCGTTTGTTTTTCCGACGAATTATTTTCTCTTTTATTCAACAAGATAAGTGATCATATATTAAGAGATCATAAAGATTAAATAGTAAATTCTCGAGAAATATAAAAGGTTTTACCTTCTCAAGTCATCTCCTTCTTTTTCTTTATTTTTCTTCGGAACGAATAACGGAGAAACGAAAAAATGCAATTTTTTCGTTGATACAACATGATTACACGAACGGAAAGATCTTTCGCGTATGGTTTTTAGCAAGGGCTCAGCTCGATCGTAATATACGTCTCGTCGTTGGGAGATTAGCGAAGCATGCTCCTAGGATTATCGTTGATCCTGCGGTCGCTACGTGTCCTCTGAGATTGTCAATGAAATATAAAGCAAAGGAGGACAATATCGTAGTGAAGAAAAAGCGAATGGGGAGGGGAGAATCCTACGCAATCAGAAAGGACGATCTTTTTTTTTCTGTGTTAACGTTCATACGTAGGCAACACATTTTTTCTCTTACTCTCTCTCTCTCTCTCTCTATCTCTGTTTATACCAAGCAAGGACACTACACTAGCAATGACATTACAACGTCCCATTAATTATCGAATACATAACTAACAATATCTTGTATAAGATCGAGCTACATTATTTCTTTCTTCTTTCTCTTTCCTTCGTTTTCTTTTTCTTCTTCTTATTCTTCTTACTTTACCATGGTATGGTTACAACACAAAAAGGACGGACATACAATTAAGAGTTAACGCAAATAGAGAAAATTACGATACGAGGGTAGGCGTCGCATTACGTGGAAGGATAATAAGAATTAGTATCTTGCCAGCCAAATAACATTCTGAGACATCGAAGGCACAACGCGAAAGGAGTGATGAAGTATTTAACGAACTGATAACGCGTCTGCTACGTGTAATGTATGTCAACTGAAACTTTCTGCGAGAAAGAGTAAGGGTAAGAGAGAGAGAGAGAAAGAGAGAAGAGATAAGTAGGAGTATAGAAGTAAAGGGGCGAAGAAAATGCAGCTACTGGTAATGGAGTCTCTAACAGAGTTACCTCTGCTTCGAATACTCTCCGAACGTGTTTCTATTCAATGCCTATAACTCGTAGTATGCATTCACGAAAGAAAACGAGAAAGATAGAGAGAGAGAGGTAACATGAATTTGCTTATCCTATCATTGGCATTCTTTTTCCAATAGAAGACGCCTGAATATCACGATTTCATAATGAAATTACTTGCGTTATACTAGAGAGAAAGAAAATAGATTGTATGCGCGTTCCTATTTCTTCTACTTCTACTATTTCTTCTTCTTCTTCTTCTTCTCGTTTCCACTTGATTTTTTCAATTCAATTGGGAAAGTCTGCAATTTCCCATAGATCTAACGTAGAATATTATATTGCATTTTTCATCAGGATAAAATGTCGAGCAACTACTTCCTCTTATCTCATATACGAATCAAGGAAATATGATTTTCTTTCATGTGATATATCTTCCATTCGAAGTAATACACTTGTTTGATATTAACGTAGGAGATATAATGAAAAAGGAAGATAAAAGAGGAAAAAGAAAACTGAAGAAAACAAAACTCCGGTCTGTGTCGCTATAAGGCTTTTTATAGATTCTAAAAATTTCACAATATATGTCTTCCGAGAATTGATATCATTCCTCTGGGTTTCGTGAATTTAATTCGTCCGATATTGTCACATTTCCGAAGGAAATTAAATTACATAGATATTATAAGAATAAACCCATAATGATACGAAAGACGCATATGTAAGACAATGACGTGTGAACTTTTCGTGTTACATCATATTTATATTATCAAGTTAATGATATTTCTGCATCGCTTTCGAACTTTGAAGTAGTACAATTCTGTCCTTTGTTTTTGTGTATTCGTTTATAAATCGAAAAAAGAAGAAAAAGAAAGAAAAAGGGAAAAAGAATGAAATAGAAAGAAATAATTTAGCCCCAATATTGACCGTTGATAAGTATATTATACATTTTAACAAAATTAAACACGTTTCTCTTGGCTACACAAATTTCAATCATGAATAATTCGAGTTTAGAAATTCTTAACGATCGTATGATTAGGACGACCCCATCGCGGACACGTCATCTTCTTCATTTTGACATGAAAGTTACGCGTGATCTCTTGCCTCTCTCTCTCTCTCTCTCTCTCTCTCTCTCTCTCTCTCTCTCTCTCTCTCTCTCTCTCTCTCTATGTCTTATTCTCTTTTTTTCTTCAGCTCTTTCTATAACATTCATTTTTATGCTGAAAAGCACATTGACTGGTATCCGTTAATCTCGAACGTGTATAACGACATACATTGTCAATGTTTTTCGATTATATTATAAATCTAAATATAGATCGTAGATATTAGTTAAAAATGTTCGCAAAATATCGATCTATCTAGATTTCATCGATCGAATGACTTCTTTTATTATCGCTCTTCATCGTTTTAGAAAAAAAAAAAGATAAAAGTATGAAGCGATCGTCCATATCGTTTCATCTATAATTAATCGCTAAATAATTAAACGTCTCTTATATTCGAGAATTAGAATTAAAATGATTAATTACGAGATAAAAATGTTCGACTATTCGAACTGTACTACATGGCACGTGTTGAGAAAAGAAAGAAGGGTCTCTCAAACATCGTTAATTTTGTAATAATAAAGCATTTTTGCAAATGAACTTGCTTAATTACTCGTTGTTTCTACTTTTTTTTTCTCTTTGAAGAGGTCGCAAGCGAAGATCTCCAACGGACGATAGTTTCAACAAATTGAGAGAAACTCTGCAAATAGATGGACGAGATTCGATTTTCCTCCCGGAAGAGAATAACGAGATTCTATCTTTACCATTGGTAAGTTTTACCGTTTTCAAAGCAGCCTTTTTCATTATCTCTTTCAACATTATTCTTTAAATTTATCGGGAAATGATTTGTATAAAAAAGGAATCGATCGTGCATTACATTCGTATTGAAAGATCGTTAAATCTTTGCGAAGAAACGCAAATCATCTATATCTTCGTTTGTATAATTACGAGATAGCATGCGCAATCGAATGATAATTACTAGACGATGAAAAAAAAGGAAAAAAAAAGAGAAAGAGAGAAAAAAAAAAGAAAGCGGAAAAAGATAGAAATATGATCGGCACGCGCCAAACAAATTGAACTTTGTTCAAATGAGTCGGAACATTTAATTTGCGTTCTGGAATTACAAGAATGATGCAAGATTTTCCCAATATATAGAACGCGGAAATGTGTGCTTTAATATAGTAAATAAATCGTGTGATCCTCATCGACGGCTCGTCAATGAATTTTTTTTCGGAGCCGACGAATAAAAAATCGATATTTTCGCGTTAGAAAAAATATATAAAACTTGATAATAAAATTATCATTTCGCGCTGTCTCGAATCGAAACGAATGATCGATTGGGACGAACTTCCATTAAACGTTTTTTATTTATAGAAGGATGCGAGCGACCAACTAGAGAACGAGGAACAGTATTAGTCTAATTGGATGTTGCAATATCGATTGAAGACGAAACGAAAATCGAAGCAATCGAGTGTAGCAAGACAGGAAGAGAAGAAGAAAGGAAAAAAAAGGGAGAAAGAAAGGAAGGAAATAAGAAGGCGACTAGATCGTCAACCGCCTGAAACAGTATTACGGACCGTTCTCTGTCCGAACTGAACTCTTTAATGAACTTAGAGCATAAATAATTAGCGACAAATACGACAAATGTTAATGTCTTGTCGTGATTCGTAATTGTAGTTGGTAGTGACACAATAAATGGATTAACGTGAATGAACGAAAAGGAGGAGGAGAACGAGAAGGAAGAAAAAAAAGGAAAGAAAAGAATAGAAAAGGAGAAAACCTGAAACAATCGTAACTTCTTAAAAAAAAAAAAAGATAATAAAACAATACTATGCTCTTCCTTTTAAGTATTCGACATCTTAACAAGAACAGTATTCGATGTATTCACCGGTGTATATATATACATATATATATATATATATATATATATATATATATATATATATATATATATACATGTCCATTTTTTTAAGTTATTTATTCTATTTATTGAATGATTTCATCGAATTATAATGATTATTTATTGTTTGTTACATCATAGTCAATTGCAATCTCAATTGATCTCTAGTCTCGCTTTAATATGCATACGTATTATATGACAGCACAATGACACGAAAAGGATAATTTCTGTGATAAGGGAAATGAAGTTAAAATGTGAGGAGTGATAATCACGTGAACATCCATATAAGATTTTAGAAGAAAAAAAAAAGAAAGAGAAAAAACTTATTATCATTAATTAATTATAAAAATATTCGTGATTCTTAATATAGTATATACAATGTCATTATACCAGTGCGAACAAGCGATGAAGGAGATCAAAGAAATTATTCTTTATTTTAATCACAATTTAATTCACATTCCTTTACATATTTATTTATCTATGTATTTATACATCACCTTCATTTCTCTTAGCATCGTCATCGATTATTGCGTTCTCATTCATAAAGATAAAATTAATTAAAATTACATTCGCGCACTTTTCGAGTATATCGATATCATATTATCTCGATGTATGTACTTCTTTCTTACTAAGTAAATTATTTCATTAATTCTTATTATAATATATAAATGGATAATATAAATGTAGGTGTTGACGTGTTAAATGTATGTGTATGTGTTCGAAGGCTGATTGTTTTAGGAATTCTCTTCAAGGATCGTCAGCAAAATTTCGAATGTATTTTATCAAGCGTATTATCTGTGCTCTTCCCTTTTATTTAAACCGTATTATTTATTTAAGAGACTATATTTATATGTATAATTATTTATTTATTTTATTTATTTATTTATTTATTATTTTATGAAATAATGTGCACGTAAAGTTTACGGCAACTAAGCGTTCCAGTGAATAAATGTATTATCTTATTTATTAAGATTGAAATAATTATCGCAATTTCTCCTCTGTGTTCCATGACGGAGTAAGAATAAAAATATAATTGTGTCTATGCATAGCCATACTTGTATTTTGAGTCCTCACGTAATATACCTTAAATTTCCCATCAAATTAAAAATATACCCTTCAGCTCCCTCTGTGAACATCATTAAAAAACTATATTTCTTTACCGATAACAACGAAATTCGTATTGTTAACTTTAATTGAATTACCTTATTTCTTTTTTTTTGTTAAATAAATTAAAACAATGAAACATTTTTTAACGCATTTTTAAGATTGATATCTAAATTTTTATCCACAAATTAGAAAGTTCATGCATAAAATATAAACTTCTTCTCGCGATATCATTAATTCACTTATAATAATTGATTAACAAGAAAGGTTATCTTATTATTTCTGAATTTACATTAATTATATTTTATCAAGGAGTGTAAAAAAAAAGATATATGTAAAAGGAAAGAATTTTTTAAAAAATGAATAGCATCACGAAACGATTAAAAATTTTCGAAGTTGCCGTATCAACAAGACAGAGAGAGAGGGAGAGTGAGAAAGGGAGAGGGAAGAAAGAGAGAGGGTAAATAGATCCTGCCTGACTAAAAATGCTTTGAACTACTTGTGAACCAACAAGAAGTAGGGACTGAGAAGGCGACGTTTAACACAAACCGAATTTGTTTTTTCTTAGGGAAAAAAAAAACTCTTTTTTGCCTAATGTCATTATAAAGAGTTAACTGATAATTTTCAAAGATTTTGAAAAAATTTTTCGAGGAATTTATATAAAATTTCTTACTGCGGAGACCATAAAAAAACGTTGGAGAAGTCAAGCAGTCTAATTGTAAGAGGACGAAGATATAAAATGATCAAGAGAGAAACGGATCGCGTGGTCTACATGTCGCAATTATAAACTGCGCAATAAGTTCTCTCTCTATATATATTTCTCTGTCTCCCTCTCATTTGAACGTAATATATATCATGATGGACCACTCTCCTTGCACAATCTTCTTTCATTTCCGTTCGAAGATCGTGTGTTACTATCAAATGAAAGACTTTTCGGTTTATTTGATATTGCGCAGGTTTATCGTAATAAAGTAACGACTTGCGCTACAGTCCATTGTGAAATTTTCACGTACATATCTACCACGCCTTCTTTTCTCAATACGTCATTTCATATTATTTCTTATTATTTTCATATACGTAGTATGTATATGATGTATATGATCTACTTGCAACAGACAATCAAAATGGCTACCCTTAAATTGGAATATTCATATTGAAATTTTTATAACGAGACTATCGAAATAAATTATAATGAATTAACTACAGTTGGAAAATAAACAAAAATAGTCAGAAATTATTTATAAAGAAGAAGAATAAATAAAGGATTAATTTAAAAAGTCCTTAATCTTTTAGTTAAAAAATCATTTATTGCGGAAAACCACAAGAACTCTTTCGTAAAATCTGCTTAAAAGAATCGATTTATCTTCCATCATCACACATACACACACACATACATACATATATATATACATATGTACATATACATATGTACATATACGTACGTATACACACACATATATATATATATATATAGAGAGAGAGAGAGAGAGAAGAGAGAGAAGTACGTCTTTGAAAAGAAATGAAATATATGTATAAATGATAAAAGAAGAAGGGCGAGCGTCATTAATTAGACTTAGTGGAGGGGATATATAGAACGATGATATATACGACCGAGGATGTCTGCTTTATGTTACAGTTTGACTCAAGACGAAATCGGTTGAGCTTTGAATATCGTGTCAACTTAAACCGCGAGTATTAGAGTTGCAACATTTTTATAAAGTTTTGCTTTTTTTTACTACACATATATATATTTCTTTATTTATTACATATTTTGATCATACCAAACGTAAACAAAAGAAAAAACAAAAACACGATGGTCGCTTTAAAAATCTCTATCTTCGTTTTATCGTTGGTTCTCTTTGAAGTTACTAATGGCCATCCAATCAGGTAGATTTTTTTAATTATTTCTATTATATAACTCTTATTATATCATTTACAATCCTCTATTATACAACCCTTTTAAAAATACACACAATATCCTTATGCAAAAAAGAAATAAAAAACATTTTCAATGATATCGAAAAATTCTAATTTTATAAGTAACGTATTAGCCTTAAAAATAAATCCTGCCTTTGAAACTAGACATCGCTTTAGATCAAGTTTATTACACAAAACTTGCAAAAGTTACATCAGAACGTTATTACGGATAACTGATATCTCGCTTCTGTCCCTCATGAATATTTAATTGAAATTCATTAAATATATCGGAAGCCATAAGACAACTTATCTTTGTTAACTAAGATTTTCTTTTTTATTTGTATTCTCAATAGAATTGCGGATTACAAAGAAAATGACTCAAATATCGAAATGTTGCTATCTAACAGGGAAAATGAAAGATCGCACTTACTATTGAAGTGAGTATAATATATCCAAGTATTATACTATTTTAATCTTTTAAAAATTGTAGTCGTGCGATATTCTTTTTTTTGGAAGCTTTACAAAGGAAAATTAATTTAAAAAAAAAGTAAAGCAAAAAAAAGATCTTTAAAGTTTCATTAATGGTTGCAGACGTCTAAAACGCGTGTCTGATCAAAGATTGGCGGAACTCGAGACACTTTATGCCCTTAATAAAATAAATACCCTAACTTCGACTGGCCGACCTATTTACATAAAAATAAATCCGACGATGATGTAAGCATCTTTTTTGAATATGAAAATAGAATTTACATAAATACGTTAACATTGTAATAAATCATTTATTTGGGATACGTTACAGAGGACGACGAAGACGAAATACTCGGAAGAATCTCTACGAAACACGAAGGATCCATCGACGTACAAGCGAATCGATGAACGATGAAATCCTTATTAGGTATATATTTATATATATTTTCTTTTTAAAAAATATATAAAAATCTTCTATATATTTCGATTAAACAAAAAAAAAAGAGAAGAAAAAGAATATGAAAATTTAATTCGAACGTTCGAGTTGCATGAATTGAATTATAAAAGATCGAAATAAATGAATATGCATTTAATTACGAACATTAACTTCAACATTAGTTTCAATAATCGCCATGTTCTACCTAATTTCAAGGAGCTTACGCGTCACAGATAAGAACGCAATTACGTACATCGTAAATTTGATATATATATATATATATATATATATATATATATATATATATATACATACATACATACATACATACATACATACATACATACATACATACATACGTACGTACGTACGTATATATATATATATATATATACATATATATATATATATATATATATATATATATAATGTAAATGGTACGACACGTGATGCAACCAAATCAGTGTATCTCCATTGATAAATTCTTGTCGGTCTGCTAGAACGATTCATATTCTTATAAGCATTATCTGCGAGATATGTTGCAATACGATTCATATCATTAACGTTTTATCCTATATCATTATCGTTCAAATTAAGATTCGTAATCTCATCTAAAGTATAAATACATATGTATGTATGCGTATATATATATACATATTTATGTAGTTCGCACATTTAATTCAATTAGTATATCATATCATGTATTATATGTGTGTGTGTGTTTGTGTGTGTATATATATATATATATATATATATATATATATATATATATAAACCTTTCAAGCATATTTCTAAATTATAATATTTCTTAATTTTATTTACAGATGATTTCATTCTATAATTGAAGGACACTGAGAGAAATCGAGGAAAGACACTCCTCGAGAGAGTAAAAGGGATATATTTTTTTATAGAATCGTTTTTTATAGAAAAACGATCTATAATTATCTAACAAGCGGTATTAAATTTGGGACTCCTCCGTTAAGGATCGAAGGAACACTTTTTTTATATAATTCTTATAAAAAAAGGATGTTTTACTAATTTATTTATTATCTACGAACTAATATTCATCCAATAATCATCTCACTTCTATTCCATCCACCCCCCTCTTCTACAGTATTTATAATAAATAATATCATTAAGCGATACGAAAAAAAAGTCGTAAAACAAGCAAATTTTTCGATAAGATTTTGAACGTAAGGAAATGTAAATAAAATTGAAATGTAAATAAAAGAACTTAATGTAATGATACAATTGTATGTAATTAATACCTTAAATTAAATGAATATTTTTAAGCGAGCTTTGTATAAAAAATTAAAACAATAAATATTCAAATAAAACTCACCGAAGTATGGATGTGACAAGATATCAGGTATATCCATCTTCAATGCACAATTTGAAATTCACAGTAAGAAAAATGGCGGACATTTTTCGCGCGAAATTCTTCCTTCGGAATTTGAACCATCGGATGACAAAATGGTGACGCATTGCTTTCTTCAGTTGATTTCTTCTTTTTTTTGCCCTCCATCGTCTTTAGCACTTTCGGGTTATAAGTACAAATATCAAGCCGATTGTATAACAATTAATAAAAAAAATGACATCTATAATTGACACTCTTTTCATATGAAAAATTAACGTCAAAGATTGACGTAAAGGTTACCGAACTTAATACGAAAGATTTATTATCATCACACAAATAATAAAAAAATATTTTGAACGATATTCTACGTTCCGTGCGATATTCTTATTATTTAATTGTTGTATAAGACATTCGAACTATTTGAATAAACAAACGAAAAAGAATTATAAAGAAAAATTAATCAGAACGTTTGACTTCGACTGATAATAAAAATACGACGTAATTTTACGAAAGCGCGCTCGCGAGATAGGGCGCCATCATGCGGAGAAAGACTGAAAGCGTCGATTCGAGTCCTCTCGATAACTCTCGATATCTCGTCTGGTCTCGCGTAGAACATCGTACATATATCGCGATATCGATCGAACTACCGTGTGTGGCAAGTCGCGCCGCGCCATGGTAGCTTTGGATGGACGGTAGTGGTGCGTACACCGTTGGAATCTAAAGGAAAATTTTCGGCCGAAGGGCTGTTTAAGATGCGCGAGTGTGGGAACTCGAGAACTCTCGGGTTTGCCTCGGGGATGGTTCCGCGAATAAAAAGTACAAGGGACGTGGGAGAGGCGCGAAAATACGATCGAGTGGCTTAGCTATCGTCGTTTACTCACGGAAAGCGAGAAAAAGAGAGCGATAGAAAGGACGAAAGCGAGAAAGAGAGAGAGAGAGAGAGAGAGAGAGAGAGAGAGAGAAAGAGAGTGAACGAGAGAGAACGAGAGAGAGAGAGAGAGAGAAGGAGAGTAAACGAGAGAGGGAGAGAAAGAGAGGTATGATGTCTGCGCCCTGAGGAACGGACAGACGGACAGACGGACGTTTATGTCAAGTTTTTGTGCCTCTTGACGATGTTCTTTATAAATTCGGAGAACTCTCCGGAGCGTGTTCTTTAAGGTGGTGATGTGATTGTAATTCTCGTTCGGATGCCGTTGATAGCTTCTGTCCTAACAGAACGGTGAAATGTTTTCATCGCCGGCGTCGGTGGTGGGCGAGCCGTCAGGCTACGACTTTCTGAAGGAGGAGAACGCCGCCAAGTGGAAGGGAGTGTTTGTCAATTCCCTTAGAAAGGTAAATTCCTTTTTTCATTCTCGAAACACCTCGAAACGAACAATTACATTGGCCTTTATTTCTCCTTTCCTAAACGATAATGTTTCCGAGACGATCGATCGATCGAGCCACCCTTCCTCTCTCTCTCTTTCTCTCTCTCTCTCTCTCTCTCTCCTTCTCTGTCTTTCTCCGTCTCTCTCTCTTTCTCTCTTTCTCTTTCTCTCTCTCTCTTTACGATGTTTAAATGCTCGCACTACTTTTCTTCCGCGTTCGATCGAATCTACAGATCCTTAACAGCAAATTCCTTAACCAAACTTAATGTCGAATGCAATTTCATTACGCAATACATCCTTGTAATATCTCTTAAGGAGAAATGAAGTTGTAGATTAGAAATACGCAATTCAAATTTTAAGGCCATCCTAAGTTGAAACTTATAGTTGATATTAATTGTTTAAAGTTTCTTTAAAGAGATGTTAAAATTCTTTGACAACTTTCTTTTTATCAAAGATATGTTGAAAATTTGATTATTCAAATGGAATTATCGAATAAGCATATGTCAATGTCGTGTTGTTATTATTTTGATAGGTCTTAGAACAAGTACATCCGAGTCTTGAAGCACGCCAAGATGCCTTAGACTATGTTGAAAGTTTAATTTTAAAAATGCTGGGCATGCTTTGTGGTCATCCACCTCCGCATACGCCACAAGATGTAGAAGAAAGAGTAAGAAGGACATTTCCGACTCCCATTGACAGATGGGCATTGCGAGATGCTAAGGATGCCTTAGAAAAAGGAAAAAAGAAGTCGCCATTAGTTCTTCCTGTTGATAAAATTCATCAACTGCTACAAAAAGTAAGCAGCAATATGAATATAGGTTTATAGGCCGTTTTCTATGCATAATTCGTGAACAACAAAGGAAGATGTATTCATACCCACATTAGTTCTTTAATATGCATTTGTAGGAAGTCTTGCAGCACAAAATTGACTTACAAGTCAGTCTTTTTGTGGTAGGAGTTTTGGAATATATTTCAGCAGATATTTTAAAGGTTGGTATAAGCGTTACAAACTATAATCTTTGTTTCAAACTATGATACATAGGTATTTGAGATACTTCAGATTCTTTTATTTTCAGCTAGCTGGAAATTATGTTAAGAATATACGTCATGTGGAGATCTCTTGCGAAGATATAAGAGTTGCGATGTATGCAGATATGGTAATATATCATTTTTTCAAAAAGTAATTAAGCCTGCATTGTCCTTCTGTCCATGCACATTTTTATTAACATACATTATATATTTTGTTACGCTAAAACAAATTCGCGTATGCATAATTTTTATCATTTCTGTATAAGCTTTTTCATTTTAAATGCCACAGCTTTGTGAACAGATATATACTAAAAATAATTCAGTATAGTATAAAAGAACTAATTTTTTTGCATCATACTTAATTAAAACTATGCACACAGCTATGTATTCATTCACAATTTAGTACTGTAGGCTATATCTTCCATTTATATTGCCTGTCTTTTAATTCACTCTTACATATTATTCTTGAAATTGATAGAAAGTTTCTTATTTTTTTTTTTTAAATCTATATAATCAAAGCAATATTAGGACAATACAATGTTGCTAGTAATAGTAGTTATAGAAAGTATTAATTAATTTATTAATTAAATGATTTTTTCGAATATTCATAAGGAATTTATACAAAATACATCTATTACTAGCAATAATTAAAATAATTCTTGTTGCATTGGTCAAATCTAAGATTTTTTATTGGATACGATTGAATAGTCACATATTTATTGTGGCTGCATATCTTCTTTGCTTGATTACATGCTTACCACTAACATATAACAAAATCAACGGTGTTCATTCTTCGCTCATGCTGTTCTAGGTGGTACGTACCTGCAATCCTTTAGCAAAAAAAAGATATATGGGAAGTGTTTTATGTAATGGACCATTTATAAGAAATTACCATTTGCTTTATGTATTTTTGTTCTTATGCTTCTGAAACTGAATTAATTAAAATAATATTCTAATTTTTTTTTTTTGGTTTGCAGTAGGTTTGCTCATATTCTTTTCATTTCAAAAATGATATTATATAGAATATGTTCTTTTATCATTATTTGATATCTCTTAGCTAATGAAAAATGTATACTATATAACATATCAAATGTATTAAGTATAATCATAGAGAATGTATTAAGTTTTTACAATATAATATTACAGCAATATTTTATATAGAATGTGTAAAATCATTGTAAATTTTATGAATATATTGATTTATGATAATTATGAATGTGGTCAACAAAAATTTATTATATATGCATGAAATACAATATAAACATTCTTAAGGTAGAGTTTTGAAACATAAAACCTTTTTTCTTAAAAGACAATAGCATAAATTATTTCTACATATACATACAATATATATATATATATATATATATATATATATATTTTTTTTTTTTTTTTGTTTACATCTTTAGATACAAAATCTACACAAAATTAAGCATAATATTTGTAGACTTGATACATACCTATAATATCACTACTTTACATAAAATATTATCTCTAATAATAAAGTATATATGTGTGCATTATAGAATACTATATTTATCATTATATTAGAAAATATTTTACATTATATTATGAAATCTCCAAAATATAATTAAAATTTAAATAATATTATAAAAATATAAAGAAATATTTTTTATTGATAGGTACTGATGGATATGTTTTTCCAAGATGATTGCTCGGAAAGTCCGCAAAGCGGATTAGGTGCAGTTGTGTCTCAAACATATGAAGAATCTGTCAGAGACCTTATACATGATGAACGTCATTATTTGCGTGATCTTCATATGATTATAAAGGTATAATAACGTTAAAATTTATTCTCATTACTTGTCAATTAAAGACGATAATAACGAAGTTTCCTTTACGTAGGTATTTCGGGAAGAAATTGCCAAGCTTGCACAAGATAAAAGTGAACTTGAAACGCTTTTTAGTAATATTATGGATATATATGAAGTCACTGTTACATTACTTGGTAGTTTAGAAGATATAATGGAAATTACAGAAGAAAAACAAACTCCTACAGTTGGATCATGTTTTGAAGAGTTGGCTGAAGCTGCTGAGTTTGATGTGTATATAAAGTATGTTATTTACCTATGATTATTCAATGTATACAATATATTGACAATACACTATCATATTTTTTTTCTGTAGGTATGCAAAAGATGTTAATAGTTCGGCTAGTAAAGAAGTTTTAATAAATTTATTATCAAGACCAGAAGCTAATGCAGCATTAAGAGCAGCAGGACATGGATTCAAAGAAGCTGTTAAATACTATTTGCCAAAACTTTTATTGCAACCTGTGTGGCATTGTTTTTTGTACTTTGATTATATAAAGGTATATTTCTTAAATTAATAAGTTATTTGTTTATATTATTAATATTAATCAATCTATTATGTATGATCTCTTTTATTCAGGTATTACAAAAACGTACACCCAATACAGAAGATGGTGAAACTTTAGAACAAGTACAAGGACTACTGAGGCCATTACAAATGGAATTAATGCAGTCAGTTGCAAGTCTTCCAAAAAAGGATACTGGTCTACGGATGCAAAGTCGTGCTAGAAGACAAGCAGCATTGGAAAAGATTAGTGAATTACAAAAAACTGTAGATGGGTGGGATCAGAGAGATGTTGGGCAATGTTGCAATGAATTTATTAGAGAGGATACATTAGGAAAAGTAGGTAGTAATGGTCGAAGGTTAACAGAAAGGAAAGCTCTTTTATTCGATGGATTATTGGTATTATGTAAACCCAGTGGTGGTAAAAGAGTCAGTGTCACTGTTGCTGTTGGTGTTGGTGTGGTTGGACATCCAGCACATCCAGGTGAACTTCGTTTAAAAGAAAGATTCTTCATTAGAAAAGTTGACATCATAGACAGAGAAGATACTGAGGAATTAAAAAATGCCTTTGAGATAGCACCAAGGGACCATCCTAATGTTATACTCGTTGCCAAATCCGCCGAAGATAAAAATAGTTGGATGGCTGATTTAGTTATGTTAAATACAAAAAGTATGTTAGAACGAACTTTGGATAGTATCCTCTTAGACGAAGAAAGGAAACATCCCTTAAAATTACCTCCGCCACATTTGTATAAATTCGCTGAACAAGATAGTCCAGAAAATATTGTCTTGGAAGCTAGAGAAAATGGTGGAGTGCCATTAATTAAAGGTGCAATATTGGTAAAATTGGTAGAAAGATTAACTTATTACATATATGCTGACCCTGCTTTTGTACGTACATTCCTTACTACTTTTAGGTAGGTAATGCTTATTTTTTTAATTTTATTTCACACACACTTATCATTTGATTTTATATGTATAAATATTTACAGGAGTTTTTGCTCACCTCAGGAATTATTGACATTATTAATAGAAAGGTTTGACATACCAGATCCTTCATTAGTATATGGTGATGATGAAAAACCTTCTGGCTGTAAAACTACAGCAAGAGAAGATTGGAAAAGATATAGGAAAGAATTTTGTCAACCGGTACAATTTAGGGTTTTAAATGTTTTAAGGCATTGGGTGAGTAGAATATATGTAAACATTATTTCATGTAAAAATTCAGATATGTGTAATAATAATTATATTAATATTTGATAGGTGGATCATCATTTTTATGATTTTGAACGTGATAGAAATCTTCTGGAAAGATTGCAAACGTTTTTAGATACTGTAAGTGGTAAATCAATGCGAAAATGGGTAGATTCGGTTATAAAAATTGTACAAAGAAAATGTGAGCCGTCTGAACAACGGCCGATAACTTTTAGTTTTGAACGATCTCCTCCGCCTATTGAGTGGCATCTAAAAGTTCCTGAAGAGGAATGGGGTATACTTACAGTAAGCACTAACACGACTATATGTAATGCATATTATTTATTCTTCTATAGACACAGCTAAATAACAGATACTGTGATTTCAGTTGCACCCCATTGAATTAGCAAGACAATTGACACTTTTAGAATTTGAATTGTATAGAACTGTAAAACCTTCTGAGTTAGTAGGATCAGTGTGGACTAAAAAGGATAAAGAAAAGACATCACCAAACTTATTAAAAATGATCAAGCACACAACAAATGTAAGAGATGCTTAACACATAATTTTGTAATAATTGTAACAGTATATTGAATATTCTGTTATTCTATAGTTTACTAGATGGCTTGACAAAACCATAGTAGAAGCAGAAAATCTTGAAGAAAGAGTAGCTATTGTTTCACGAGCAATCGAGATTATGATGGTGCTGCAAGATTTAAATAATTTTAATGGTGTATTAGCCATTGTTAGTGCTATGGGATCTGCGTCTGTATTTAGGTTAAAATTTACTTTTCAAGTAAGTAAAAATTATTAAATGTATATAATCGTTTATATTTTCTGTGATGTACATTGAATGTTTAATATTGTAGCAAATTCCTGCGCGGTTAGAAAAAGCGCTTGAAGAAGCACGAGAATTAAATAACGACCATTTTAAAAAGTACCAAGAAAAATTAAGATCGATAAATCCTCCTTGTGTACCCTTTTTTGGTAAGGAGAAATATTAAACATTTATTCATTTTATGTAACATTTACAAACTCTTTACCAATCATATATTTTTATACTCAGGTATGTATTTAACTAACATCCTACATATTGAAGAAGGAAATCCCGATTATCTCCCGGGAAGTCCAGAATTGATAAATTTTAGCAAACGACGAAAAGTCGCGGAAATAACTGGAGAAATTCAACAATACCAAAATCAACCATATTGTCTTTCGGTAGAACCTAGAATACGACAGTTCATTGAAAATTTATGTCCATTTGATCCCAATATGAAAGATGCAGATATTAGTAACTACTTATTTAATAAAAGCTTAGAAGTAGAACCTAGAGGATGCAGGCAACCACCCAGAGTTGTAAGTTACTTTATGTCAGATATATTCGCCTGACGAACCGATTTTCCTATATAGAAATGATTTGAATTAAAATGTATGTATTTAATATTAGCCTCGCAAATGGCCGGATTTAAATTTAAAATCACCGGGTATTAAAGCAAGAAGTCTGAGTGGTAAATTACCTGCTCCTCTTCAAGCGGTAGCATCAAGTGTAAGATTACACGATCCACCACCGGAGGTACCACCACCTCCACCACCGGAATTACCGGAGACACCACCACACACATCACAAGTTACAGTTCCACATACAGGGGACCACAGTGTGTTTGCACCTGTATTATTAGGAGGTTTGTATTTATAATGAAATTAATCAATCTTTTATATAGATTGTATGTAGCTTTTTATACAGGTATAGGTCAACCCCCAGGTTCACCAGGTCCACTTAGTATGTCAGGTCTCTCAGTCAATTCACCAAGTAGTAGTCCACAAATGGGATCACCGGGGCATCTTCCTACGGCGCATCATCAATCGCAAAGTACTCACTTTGGCTTTAATTCTGGAACTATTGGTGTTATGGGAGCTTTGACAGGGTTGTCATCGTCTAGTGGAAGTCCAGGTGCTATAATGCCCCCACCACCTTCTCCTAGCCATATGCCTCCTAATCAACCTCCACCACCCTTGCCACCTAGATCTCATAGAAGGCGGGAAAGTTCAATAAGTGACTCACCTCAACAGGTAATTAAGAGATTAATATTTAAAGGTAAATTTTCAATATTTTTCATGTATATATTGTTATAATAACAGGCACGACAAGCTCCGAATGCACCTATACTTCCTCCAAGAGATGGTACCTCTCCACCACCATTACCACCAAGAAGAGACTTGCCTTTAACGACATTGCCACCAAGACTTCCTAGTACGTTGAATCCAAGTACTTCAGCGTTATTAACTAGGCGAAATTCTACGTTAGAAAATACGTGCTCATCTAACGCCCACCCACGTCGACATATGTCTTTCAATGGGCCTAGTCCTACGAAACTTCCCCCTACACAACCTAATGGTAAAGGATATATAAATTCCCATAATTTTATTTATATGCATGTGAATTATTTTTTAATAGTGATTGATTTTTACAATCAAATATAATTTGTAGGGTCTGTGACTCCAAGACTACCACCAAAACCTTTACCAGGGCGTCCACCAACAACCATGTTTAATTTCAATGCTCCTCCTGGACCTAGTTAAGTGTTACTCTTTCTTATTTTCTTCCTTAATAAAAGAAAAACAAACATTTTCGGAAATCGATTTCTAGTCCACTCAGAAAGCTAGGTAAAGCCAAAGGTTTTACTAGCTCAGATCGACTGACTGTAAATAACATTGCTTCGAAACTTGTACATCATTTTCTATTGAATAGATGTATATCGAGCATAGTATTAATACATTTATCACGATACCCTTAACATTCAATATACGTGGTAAATGGATTAAGGTGCAGAAGACTTAGTAAATATCTTTGCAAGACATGGCTCTTACGTGATGAGATGCTAGTTACATTCCTTACAGCAATCATCTTTTAATGGTGTCCATGATACCATTTTCATTCAAAGTTTATTTTTTGAGACAATACAGACTGTTATGACTTGTACAATATATTTTTAGATATTTTTTTAATAAGCAGGTACACATAATCAATAGATGTAAGGTTGTATATTCCATCATGAAAAACGATACTTTTATTAATATAATATTTCTTAATACAAACGAAATGTCAAAGCCTTATATTGAGCTTACATAACATCATGCACTACTTTTTCTTATTTGTATTAAAGAACGGATTTGTCAGATTGATAGTTAGTGGTTGCTCCAAATTTTTTGTTAACTGATTCATTAGAACAAAATTTCATATTCAAAAATTTTTAAATACTTTTCTTACTTGGGACAATGCATTACAACTTTTTATCATTCATCTTCATGAAATTATCTGAAATATTTACGCATATTAATAAAAATATATTTCTTTTTATTTGAGGAATGCAAGATACATTTCATCGCAGTTGCCAGTTCTTTGAAAATTATATTTCATATCTCTGAAGTGTTTACCTTCGTTATAATTTAGTCGTGCTACGTATATTACGATCTTACTGAATGGACTATATTCGATTTCGGTTGCACAATAGTTTCTTTTTTCTTCTAATTCCTCTGTCCCTCAACACAACTGTGATACACTTGAACGTGGGTATGTACGTTATGTAACTAGGCATTTAGGTTTTAAAGAATCCGATGCAAAAATGTGCAGTATCGAATGAATCATAGGCCAATATACATATATAATTATATACATATAAAATGAATCAATAGTAAAGATGAGTACATATGTACATGTATATTATTATAAATATATTCTATAATAGTTATTGTGTAATAATGTCGAATATAAGATGGAAAAATGAAATATTGAAATTATATAAAATAAAGATTATATTGTGTAGCATTTCGCATATTTTTTACCCTTACGATGCTTAATCGTTTATTTGTTAAATAAATATATGCTTGTAATAACTAAGTTATTTGCGTGAAATGTTTATATTTTGTATCATTTTTAAATCGAATAAAAAGATTATGCAGAAGAGAGCGACGATACGCTCGTATCGAAATTACCGCCACGTTCATAATTTCGCGCGCAATGCCGGTTTTTATCTGGTCTACCATTTCCGGTGTATACTTACGCATCGTTCACACGTTAACTTAATCTGAATTTTTACAAAATAAAACTAATTCGTATTAATTGTAACCACAATTTATGTAATATAAATAATTTAATGCTTAATTTATTATAAATATTCAAAAATCAGTTCATTATTTAACCTCTCAGTTTTCGTTAAATTGAAACTAATGATATGACTACTTCCTCTTTTGAAGGTCTAATGAGATAGTTTCTAACTCAAAGAAAGAAAATTTTTATCATTTTTATATAAATTAATAGTAAGTAAAAATATTATTAATGATATAAGTTCTACAATATCATAATTCAATGATATACTAAAGAAAAAAAAAAGAAAATAAAAACATCCATGACTTCAATTCCCCTATATAGAATCTGCGATAGATATAGGACATTTATATATTTCCAGTTACAGTTTACCTACACTGCGATGTGCTTACATTAGGCGCTACAAACTTTTGTAGCAAATGCGCGAGTCCTTTACCATTTGTAAAATGTTTTTTTTCACGGAACGTCAATGAAAGTGATTTATTTACAAAATGCAGTGTATGCACGTTTAAATATCTCTGTAATGATCTTATTACCTTATATTTATACACAGGTATACACCCTTTTCTTAAATTCTTCGTGTGGAATACTAGCTGCTGTCAGATTAAGAAATGAAAAATGCAAATGTTTTTCTTCGTACAATATTTTAAGATTTTACATTTTAAAGGAATACAAATCCGTCATAATCGTATCAATTGCCATTTTCACGTTAATTATTAAATTGTTGAAAAACATTGTAACCTCTAACATTCTTTTGATTTTCTTCATAATTCTTGACATAAAGTAATCTATTGGAACAGTAATACGAAGTACATATATCTCCTCTAACGATATTTTCATTGTATTTCATTTCTTTACTTTTATAAAAAATGTAATTTATTATTAACGTGTACTCTCTTAGCAAAGCAGCTATGAATACAAGTCTAAGTTCTACGGATGGTGGCGGTGATAAACGTTTGCCTGAGACTACTGTGCAAACTATAGCGCAAAACTTAACTACAATGCAAAATATACAAAATATACAGAATGTACAAAGTGTGGTTCAAAGTAATATACAAAGTATTCAGCCTACGCAAACTATTGTTGGAACAGTTGGGACTCCTACTGGCCTCGTTGGTAAATCAGTATCGTTGGATATTAATCCGAAATTATCTTTGATGAAGCCTGTAATTCCATCTGGTACAACATCAAATGCAGAAACAAATAAAATCACAACAACGGTAAATTTTTCTTTCTTATCTATATCTATAAATTGAGTTAAGCAAATGTTTATATAAATAGAAATTTTAACAGAAATTTTTTTTTACTTTATAGCTCTGTTCTGTAGGTTCTACAGTAAGAATTATATCGCCAGGTATGTTGAGTACTGTAGAACGTCAAAATCAACAACAAGCTCAACAGTTACCCCAACAAAGTCAGCAAATTACTAATATGCCAGCTACGTATCATGTACCTAGAGGACCAGCAGCAGTTGCAAATATTTCCGCTCCAAGATCAACAGTTGCTACTCCCATTGTTAGAGCTAATGCTGGTCAAACAGTACCAACTACAAGAGCAGGGTATATGTTCTTTTAGATTGTATACTAACACGCTGATTACTGATAGTTACCAAAACTTGATATATTTATTTCTCAGGATAAACACAACAGTATCGAATCCTCAATGGCAACCTAAAACAACTTCAGTTGTATATGCACAGCCACAAAGACACCCAACACCTCCAGTTAGTAGAGTGTCTACGAGACCTCCATCTGCCGTATACAGTGGACAACAGCCCCGATTAATTACTCAAACCAATCAAGGAAGATCTGTACAGGCCACTATGGTTACTGGAGTTCCTGGTACTCCGTCCAGATTGATAGCACCTATTCTACAAACAAGTAACAATATTACACGACTTCCAGTTGCACAAAATAGACCTCCAGCTACTCAGGTAGCAAATATTTCGCAACCTTCACAAGCTGGAAGATCATCGACACAAGCTATTCAAGTAAATTTATCAAGTAACACTTCACGAAATAATATCTGATTATATAACAATGATTATATTTTATATATTTATTATTTTAGCCCAATCAGGCAAGCAGACCTCTTAGTACAACAGGTACAGTAAACCGTATAGCTGTGTCAACACCAGTAGTAGGAACAACAAGCAGAATAGGTGGGACAGCTTCTGTCAGTGTCCAACCAACGTTGAGTCGACAATTATCTATTAATACAGCAGCTGGTCCATCAGCTGGTACTGTCAGTCGTATCGTAATTCCACAGCAACAGGTAAAATTGCGCGAAAATTTTATTGCTGTAACATAAAATAAAATGAAAATTAAATATTTTGATAGGTACAGCAGCAGCAGGGAACAGCACGTGTTGTTCAAACAGTCACTCCTTTATCGAATCTTAATACAGTATCGCGAGTAATTACAACAACAGCGAATACATCCAATGTCACGAGAATACCACAAACTACGACTACAGTTACAAGAATAACTGGAATGTCTTTGCATCCATTACCTTTGGCTCCAGCAAGAACTGCACCAACGCCTGTAAAAGCTACACAAGCACAAAATATTGGACAAACGGTACAGATAAAACCACCTGTTCAACAATCAGGACTTCGTGTTTCTGCAACTAATACTACAAACAATTCAACTACTAATCCTCCTCAGTCGGTTCAAGGTCAATATCTGCATCCACCTCATACCACTACCTATTATTCTTTTGAAACAAGCGGTGAGTGTGACGACTTATCTCACAACTATTATTAAGCAACAGTCTACAGTTATGCGTTGTAATGATGAAATAATCATAAAATATTTTTTTTACCGCATACAGGCACATATTCTCAATATCGGCAAGCTTCAGTACAGCCTGTAAGATTACTTGTTGAGCCAGGATATGATGAACCACACAGTAAACCTAATGCATCTCCAAGACCAAGCATACTTAGGAAAAGAGATCATGATACTTCTCCTATTAAGGGTATTTCTATAAATTATTGTATTTTATTCTATTTATATTTGTAATAAATTTTATATCTAATTACGTTATATCTTCTATATATTTTGTTTATCTAAATAACTTCCTAATTTTCAGGTGCAGCTAAAAATTTAGTACCTGTACTCGCTTCATTACCATCTGTACCATCAACGTCCAGTCCACCTGGTTCTCCAAGAGATCAAGATGGTGGTGGTTGTCAAAGTTCAGGATCAACTACCGTTTCAGCTACTTCATCTCCTGGTCTTGACGAAGACCCAGAACAATCGAGGATAACAATTAATCCAACAATAGAGATGTCACCAAGGAAAAAACCTCGTAAACAACAACTAACAGGCGTTGAATTAACCGAGCCAAGATGTACAGAAGAAGAAATGCAATTTATTACAGAAGAAAAAATAAAAAAAGAAATAAAGGAAGAACCGAAAGAAAAATCAGTTGACAAAAGACATATTTCTAATGTACAACGAGATATGAAATCTCCTACACATCCAACACCTGTACCTACTATACGAACTCGGCCTACACCGAGCTTATTAGGTTTGTAAATACACTAATAAATTACCGAATAGTCTAATAACTGTTTTTAATAACTGTTTTTTATTTTTATTTTTATTTTTATTTTTTTTTTATTTTTTTATTAATTCATCTTTTATATTAAAGGCTCCTCTTGGAAAAATAGATGGGGTGGTAGACTTCACCACTACAGAAGACCTAGTGACGTACGACCTCGTGAAGAAAGGAGACCGTCAGTGGCAGAATTGGCACAGCAAAAACATGTTCTGCAAAAATTAAACGGATGGAAAGTTTATCACCTCACGGCGCAAATGGAAGATATTGCTGAGCTTGAGAAACAGGTAGATACATGCTTTATTTTGATGAATTCAATATAATACGATTAAATAAAAAACATCTCGTTCTGTTTCTTAAATTCGTATAATCTTATTTAGGTGCACGAAAAATTAAAAACAACACTGACAATACTTGAGTCTCAACAAACTATTAAAAGTAGACAAGATGATGGACTCGAACGTGTAAATGAACTCATTAAAGGAAATATGCAACGTAGTAGTTTGATCAGCGAAGGAATGAACGAAGCACGCACGCAACTCATTGCTATTTTTCAACACAAAGGACCTATCACGGATATTTTACAACGTTGTGGAAATAAGCGTGCTCAAAAGAAGAGGGATAAATGAGCTATTATGCTGATCAAATTAGGAGAAAAGCACTTTAAGGAACCTATGTACACATAAGGTTCGAAAGGGAGTTATTTTTATCTGTGTCACAGAATCTACATTATAGAAGTAAAATAAATGGTTTTATAAGTCTAAGTGACATAATCGTCGCTAATATGTTTATAATTTTATTATAAAAATCTCTGATGTTTTTATTTTAATACAGTACTTCTTAATCCTCTACTTGCTAAAAAGTTTCGTTTATATTTTATATTCTCACTCCAATGAATTCACGCTAATATAGACAAGTATATAACAGGAAAAATATACTCTATGTAAGTGTTAAATAAGTAAACTTTCTGTTATACAAAAAAAAAGAAGTGGTTTCAAACTGGAGATGTGAAAATAGATGCGCGCGCGCACTTGTACTCATTGTGCGCGCGCGCATGCAGAAGCGCGCGCGAACTCTAAAAAAAATTTCATATGTATTTCTATGGCAACTAAACATTGTCAATTTTGGCTCGTATCCATAACAGTAATAATCCTTATTACCATACATTTATACTGCATTTTAGGACAACGTGTGTGTTGAGAAAGTAGTGAAAAACGCAGAAAAATAAAATAAAATGTGGTGGGGATATAGTGCTCCATTAGACTTACGATGTGAAATTGAGGAAAAGGAAGAAACATCTAAATCTCTTGAGGTATTGATCATAGGTGCTTCTGATGCAAGACATATTATAAAGACATTAGCGTCCTCTTATAAACACTCTGATTGTTCTATTATTTATCATATAATCGAACCAACAATGGAACAAGTTGCTAGATCAATACTTTTATTAAGCACTTGTTTGGATAAAGATTTAGGTATGTATATGTCCAATCCTAGAAGTTTGTCATAATAGCAATTATGAAAATATTATGTGAAGGAATGAATATACCCAAGGACTCCAAGAAGCAACTCGATATTACTTGGAAATCATGGGAAATACACTTTTAAGACCTGCTACGGCTAAATATTTGGCAAAACATTCTAAATTATTGGCAGATACTGTAACGCAAACCATTGATTGTCCTTGGCTAAATCTGGAAAAACTTAAACATAAGGACAGAGATCAGTTAGAATGGATATTTAAGTGAGTTCTTTACTACTTGAGCATAGATACTGTGATAACACACATTTATATTATAAAACATGCTCTTATATTAAATCTATCTGATACAAGATTTTGGGAACGTGCTACACGCGAAGGGGTTCCAATTGTGGATTATTGGGACAGAAGAATTAGAAAATCATTAAAAACACGATATGACTACAGAGATGGAGTTTTTGATTGGGATTATCACATGATATTGAAACCAAGAGGTCATTCGAATTTAACCATACATGAATATAGGTATGTCTGACCAGAACAATATTTTTTAATGCAAAATACATTCAATAAATATTATGATGCAAATCAAAGAATAGATATACAATTATGTTTTGCTTTATCTGTGAATCAGATTTTGGAGAAATAATGGAATAGCATTCACTTGGATAGAAGGTGAACCTGCTAGAAGTAATCCAACACTTTTAAATAATATAATTCCTCTTGGAGATGGATTTTTACATTATGCTTATTTGGGGGATATAACTAATGGACCTTTTTTTACATGGGCTTTAAATGAAGAGAAAGAAAATGTGTAAGATATAATAAAATCTATTTTTAATCGATTTTCTTTAACATAATACAAATTTTCGTTACATAGAAAGCTCAGAGCAACTGATATAGCAGAAAGAGAAGTAATGCGTGTTATTCATGAAATTAGAACAAAGGAACCTTTTTGTGAAGAACTCGTTGCCGCACATAGAGATCCATCTATCTTAAATGGTATAATAATAACAGAAATGCCAAGCTCTGAAATAGAATATGAATCATGGACAAAATATAATAAATATGAAAAACAAAGTGTTCCTTGGATATCTATTCCTAGTACAAAGGTATAAAAGGATAACTATTCTGAATACGAAAGTAAACATCTCAAATGATGTTACTTCCAGATTTTATTTCATCCACTGTCAACATTGGACTTATTAAAGAATAAAGCAGAGTACAAAGAGAAATTTGATACAATTTGGATAGCACATAATATGACCAAACAATTACCAAATATAATACCATTGTTGAAAAAAAAAGGACATATACTAATCGAATTACGTAAATACTTAAGTGAATTGCGTAAAGAAGATTTGGAAAGTTTTACCAAAGAATTAAAAAGTACTGCACAAGTATGTGGACTACGAGAAATAAAAAGTTTCAATTCTGAAACTCATACTATAGCGCAATTTTGCAGCAATTAATAATAATTGTAATATACTATTTTATAACCTGCACCATAATAAGTTATATTGACACGGATTAATATAACGGATTAGTCTAACATATGTTTCTTTTTTTATTCGTAATTGTAATAAAATATTAAATACCATTATGCATATATATTTACTTTAGCGAAACTAAATTTTATTTATTTATTTATTCAAATTACATATACATTATATAAATATATGTATATATAAATATACATACACATGTATATATTATACA
Source organism: Vespula vulgaris (assembly GCF_905475345.1). Lineage (NCBI taxonomy): Eukaryota > Metazoa > Arthropoda > Insecta > Hymenoptera > Vespidae > Vespula > Vespula vulgaris. Next base: position 2,877,959 of record NC_066588.1, read on the forward strand.
CACGATACATTAAAAATCTTGAAAAGCTATATTTAATTCGATTAATAAAAGTATAAATTTTTGTCTCAAATTACAAAAGCTAACCAACAAAATTAAACTTTAAATTGTACGAAGTATTATGAAAGTAAACTTAATCTCTTCCAAGATGTAAAAAACAACGACCAATCTGGATCATTCATTGTGTTTGTTGCATTAGAACCGTCCAATAGAAACATCGGACTATTACCAACATAACATTTTCATGAAAGATCATCTTACGAATAGCATAGCGTCGATTAAATGAACGAACACGTCTATGTGGATCAACCGAAATCGCGGGAAACGCGTTCTGTTCCATTAGTCCCGTAAGGGTAATTTGTATTTTCCTAATATTAACAATAAACATTATACACAGATTCTTCTTCTGGATCTCATAAATCTCCTTGAGCAATACATATTGATATTTTTACACCGAATGAAGAATCCTAAACGAATCGTGAAAAATAAGGTAATCCTTGAAAATCGGCCATTGCGACTATTTTCAGCGGTAATAGAAAATTGTTTTCGATTTCTAAGCTCTTTAAAAAGTATTTTTAGAGTTTTAACCGTTACTAACAGTTGAAGAAATTTATAAAGTACCATCGTTTTACCGCAGAATCGAGTTATATAGCTTAAAATGATAATTTAACAATTAAGCTATGAGCTCTCCCAGTCTCCCACGGAATAACAAGGTGGCCGAAACAGCGAACGATGCAGGGCAAAGCATACGCGAGAAAATAGAAAGTTTTCATGATACTGGAGATTGTGTGGATAATGCTGGAGAAAAATCTGATCTAAACGATAATGCGTATTTTCCTGGCAAAAGTCGTTATGGTAGAACAATAAAACCTAAATCTCCTAGAGATGACATTGCTGAATTTCCTAAGGTATAGGAATTTCATTCTTTTGGCTACATTTCAATTCGTACAATACATGCTCATGATGTTCCTTGCTTCTTTTGTTTTATATACCTTATGTTATAGAATTATAAAATGCCAAAGACACGTAAATCTCAGAACTCTAATGAGAATAGTAATGAAAATTTAGATGAAAGTAACATAGTAAATGATACGGATGAGGCGAGTGATTCATTTAGCTCTTCAAATTCTATGGAGGAAATATCATCCCCAAAATTTGACAATACTACTGCACAATGTAATTGGAGTTTAGGACAATTAGCATGGGCGCGCGTCGGCAACTTTCCGTTTTGGCCATGCGTCGTAACGCTAGATCCGACTTCATTAATTTTTTATAAATATAAAGGTAAACATTGTTTTCAATGTGTTACAAGTTTTAAATAATAATACGTAACATTTATTTATAGAATGAATAGATCTATTCAATCTAAAAAGCATGTTTAAATGACTTTTTTAACCAGCTACTGGCAGATCACAATTGCTAATGATACACGTTCAATATTTTGGAGATAAAGGACGTCATAGCTGGGTCTCATCAAATTCTATGATCCATTTCACGAACCTTGATGACTTTCAAAAGCTATCAGAATCATTGACTGCAGAAATTAAGAGGAAGGATGCTAAATATGCTGCAGCATTTGTTATTAAGCCAGGATTAAAGTCAAAATGGGAGACAGCAGTTGAAGAGGCTACAGAAATACAACCAATGACTGATCAAGAAAGGGCTGAAATATTTAAACCCATTGTTAAAAGTTCAAAACAAAAAATTCAAAAGACACTTGATTTTTATGAAAAGGATAAGGCAAGTAAGAGAAAATATGCAGGTGATTCAAATGCACCAGATGCTAAGCGTACTAAACAGGAAAATGTAAGTTAAATAAATAAATAAAAAAAATACGATCAAATATTATATAATACATACATTATTATAATTACATCTATACAAATATACATAACACTAAAAATTTTGCATTTATATTTTTAGATGGATGTTTCAGAGAAATTGCAATATAAGTTAGAATCACCAAAATTAAGGTACTTGCGACATAATGAAAATGGAAAAGCAAATTTGAGATTAAATTTTGAAAGTCCTTCTCGTATGTCCACCAAATCTAATGAATCTAATAGTGATTCTTCTACAATACAAAAAAATGAATTTAAAAGTGATGAACATATTGATGGTGTTTTTGAAGTTTATTACGAAAGAAACAGAGATATGTTAGAAGATGAACATCCTGACTTGTCAGAGGAAGAAATCAAAAAATATTTAAGAAAAACTTGGAATGATATGAACTCTTCTTTTCGCAGAAAATATCGTTTATATGTTAAGTCTGAAGGTAATCAGTCAAAGGAGAATACACCAGAATCTGAAGAAGACACATCAACAGATGCAGAGAGTGTCACAAAGGACACAAAAAAGTCAAGATCTAAAATTGAGAAAGAAGAAACATATACAGTAGAAACAAAAAAAACCAGACCATACAATCTTTTTAAAGGCATGAAACAAGAAAAGGTTTGCCAAATATGTGAAAAAACAGGAAAATTAACAAGATGTAGGGGACCCTGCTATTCGTACTTTCATTTATCATGTGTCAAACCTGGAGAATCTAGTCCAGAACATTCTATAGATGAAAGTATGTATAGTGATAAATTATTTGATGATTTGAGAGAAATAAAAAGAAATAATACAGATGATGAAGAAAATAGTGGTACATACTTATCCATATAAAGTTTACTATTATATTTATTTAATTAAATTGTGATACTGATTATTTTTCTTTAGATAAGGCAGAGGAACAAGAAGATGAAAGTTTTAAATGTATTGATTGTTTATCTGGTGTAGCTCCAGCATGTTTTATATGTAATGAAAGAGAAGGAGACAGAATAAGATGTTCGGTTTTAGCATGTGGCAAGCATTATCATTCATCTTGTTTAAAGTCTTGGCCTCAAGTATGAATAAATAGTTTTATATTATAATTATATTTTTGTTATAAAAATTAACAATTTTATATTATTTTTCAGTCTCGTTGGCAAGGAGGTCGTTTGACTTGCCCATATCATATATGTCATACATGTAGTTCTGATAATCCACAAGATAGTCATTCTCGTGCACCGAATGAAAAAATAGCACGATGTGTTCGATGTCCGTCATCCTATCATACCTCCATATCGTGTTTACCTGCTGGATCAGTAATATTAACAGGAAGTCAAATTGTTTGTCCTAAGCATTACAAAGCTCCCCATCCTCCATTGAATGCAGCATGGTGTTTCCTTTGTACTCGTGGCGGAAGTCTTATTTGTTGTGATACATGTCCGACTTCGTTTCATCTGGAATGTCTTGGTAATACTTCTTTTTTTTTATTTTTTTTATTTAAATAAAAATATGAAAGAATATTTATTGACAACTTATTCTGAAATTTTCGTTTCGTTAAAACAGGTATAAATGCACCGGATGGTGCGTTTAATTGTGAAGATTGTGAAACCGGAAGACTTCCTCTGTATGGAGAAGTAGTATGGGTTAAGCTCGGTAATTATCGTTGGTGGCCCTCTCGTATATGTTATCCACATGAAATACCTGAAAACGTAGAAGCTATACCACATAGTCCTGGCAAATTTTGTGTCATGTTCTTAGGTTCTAATAATTACTATTGGGTCCACAGGTAAATATAGATTATTATAAATGCATACATGCATACATTTCTTGTATACATGTGTTTAAAAAGAAAAAATAGAGGAGGATACATAATTTTTACATTACGTTTTCAGAGGACGTGCTTTCTTATATCAAGATGGAGATGCAAATATAAAGCCTTCAGTAGGTAAAAAAAATATGAGGAATGATACTTATAAAAAAGCTTTAGAAGAAGCTAGTGAAATTCATCAACGTTTAAAAACTGAAAGAGCTGCTGCTAAGGATCATGAAACTAAAGGATTAAAACCTCCACCATATGTTAAATTAAAAGTTTGTCCATATTTTTATAACAAACAATTCTATATAGTTGTGTTAAATGGCTATTTTCTGATCAGTTAAACATTTGTTTAGGTTAATAAACCTGTGGGTAATGTGAAACCTGTTGAAGTTGAAAGTATTGTAGCATGCGATTGTGATGCAGAACTGGATGATGCTTGTGCACCTGGAACAGATTGTTTAAATCGTATTTTATTGATAGAGTGTAGTCCAGTGGTATGCCCAGCTGGTACCAAATGTAATAATCAAGATTTTGTACGCAGACAGTATCCAGCAATGGAACCATTTCATACAATTGGCCGCGGGTGGGGTCTTAGAAGTTTGGAAGCTATTAAATCTGGACAATTTATAATCGAATATGTTGGCGAAGTTATAGATGAAGCAGAATACAAACAGAGATTAAGTAGAAAAAAAGAGTTGAAGAACGAAAATTTCTACTTTTTAACAATAGATAATAATAGAATGATCGATGCAGAACCAAAGGGCAATCTTAGCCGATTCATGAGTAAGTTTCTCTTTTTGATAAGAGTACTAAAGATGTAATTAAAAGATAAATATATAATTTTTCTGTTTTCTTTTATACTTAGATCATTCTTGTTCACCAAATTGTGAAACACAAAAATGGACAGTAAACGGAGATACGCGTATTGGTTTATTTGCCTTACGTGATATAGAGCCAGGAGAAGAGTTAACTTTTAATTATAACTTAGCTTGCGATGGAGAAACACGTAAACCATGTTTATGCGGCGCATCAAATTGTAGTGGATTTATAGGTTTAAAAGTACAAAAACCACAAGTAACTCCAGTTCCAGTACCATCTAAAAAATCTGATAAAGTAGAAAAAGTAAGAAGGCAGAGAAGGTAAATTCATATTTCTTTTTGTAATCGTTTAATAAATATTTGCTTATAACTTACGTATAATATATTGTGTGTATTATTCATATTTGTATTAATTTTAGATCAAGGAAACATTTTTGTTGGAGTTGTGGAGAAGAGATAATGCATGATAGCGAAACTATTGTATGTGATCATAAGACATGTAATAAAAAATATCATAATACTTGTATAAATATCGACAATGCAGAAAGTAAATTTAGTTGTCCATGGCATCACTGTATAGAGTGCAATCGAAGAACATCTGCACACTGTTCATTTTGTAGTGTTGCTTTTTGTCAAGGTAACATTGTTGTGCATTTGTTCGTGATTATATATACATAAATATTAGAATTTACATTTTTAAAAATATATTTCTTTATATCAGTTCATTTAGACGGGAATTTGTTTGAGTATGGAGAAAAAAGTGGCTTTGTTTGCACCCTACATGAAAATATGGAGATACAAAGATCATCAGCAGAAGACGAAAAAGATTCTTCTGATAACGAGGCCGATATTGATAAAGAATATTTATCAAGATCTAGCAGCCCTATAGAAATGGAAACAAAGTTACAACGAGAACCATCGCCACGAGTTTCAATTGTAGAGGTAAGATGATACTATAGTGGTTTATTATAATTGTTGGTACAACAAAAAAAATTAGCTCATATATTTCACATCTATTGGGAAATATATTAGATTTATAAAACAGTAGTGATTCCTTTATTTTATGTTGAATATGATTAAAATGAGCTAATAATGTAATACTTTGGTGGTGGTTGAGCATGAAGACAGGCATTTGCATTAAATTGCATAATAAAAAACATAATGGAATGTTTTGTAGTACGTACTCTATCTAAATAGATTCCTTTATGTATTTTAATAAATGCTTTTATTTGCGTAGTCATGACTTCAGACTTTCATTTTTATATTATATATTTTAATTTTAATTTTAAATATATCAATGCCTGGAACTTGTTTTATTTTGCATCAAAGTAAAGTTCATGAGATTTATGCCTCATATGGTAATGATCATTAAAATCTTGCACAACGAAAAAAATTTATTATGTATATTATATATATATATATATATTATATATGAAATAATATTTTACTGTAATCCATTATTTGGAATTTTTTTTTATATATCTTTTGTGTTAAAGATAATTATTACTTCTGTATAATCATGAAAAAATATTAATATGTTTGAGAATATAATTTTTAGACAGGATACTTTAAAAAATGCTAATAATTATTATTATCATCATTATTATTATTATTTTATTTTTTATTTTTTTTTAAGTTCTTTACACTGTTCCCAGCATCCTCACCTTAATATTGGCAGTAATGAAATCTATTAAGAAGTGAAAATGTTTTGTTTAATTTTGTACGTACAAGTGAGTGTGTATTTATTTCAGTTACTGTTCTTTGGGTTCTTAATTGATAAATGAGTAAATTGTAGTAAGTAAAAAATTGATTCACTGTTAATGGATATTGATGAATAGAAAATATGTCCTTTATATAAATTATTACATTATTTATAAATTGCAGAAAATATAAAGGTGAGTACTTTTTTCATCAGATATTTCATAATGGTGAATCACAATTTTAAAATCTTCATTTACATACATGAACCTTGGCGTGAAAATGTCTTGTGCTATGTGGATTTTTTACCAAAAAGTTTTCTATACATATAAATATAATTTACAGGTTCATCTAAACAGCGAAGAAAGCGAAGAATCCCAAAGGGAAGAGGACGAAGAATTATTAGAAGATACAATCGCACTGTGTACATATAATTTTTCAAAAACAGTGAAAAGAAAGATGCTCAATCAATCTTCTAATATTTTTGAAGAAGGACAAGCTGAGAAATTGAATAATCTTACTTCTAGTCAACTGGAGGCGATAATTGGTGGTAGTTTATTTGAATAAATTATTTTGAATTACCAAACAAAGTAAAAGATGATAGTATAAATCATAAAAAATCTTACAAAGATGATTCAATTAAATTATATGTAAGGTGGCTGCATTATTCTCTCATTAACTGAATAATAGCAGTGTATGTAGTATATATTATGTGGGCAATAGACTAAATTGAATAATACTTTTGTGCTAAATGAAAGAACATGAATGTCTATCTAGTCCTTTGCCAAATTTCTTTTCTTTTTTGGGATTTTCTTTTTTTTGTCTTTTTTTTTTTTAAATATACATGAGCAAATACGATCGACAGGTGCTCTTTTTAAATATTCACTATTTGTGTATCAGTTTTTATAAAACTATGCAACTTGGTAAAATATGATAAATTCAAAGTATATTTGTCCATTTGATAAAAGGATTGCCTATTCCGATAATACATTCCTGCTTCTGAATATTTGGTAAAGAGAAAGTAAGTCTTGTTTATAAAGTAATCCGTTTAGAAAAGTGTGTGTATCATAATAATACTTTATAAGTTTTATAGACTGAATAATACTTTATCATTATCTCATATTGTTTTTATTAGCATATTCAATGATCATTATTATTTATCTTATTTATAATATAGTGTTATAAACACTTTTTTACTTTGTTTTGTATATATTAAAAAATGAAACATGACTGATTTCTAATTTATATAGATCACTCTTCTAAATTAAATATTTCACGCGTATGAGAAGAAATTCAAAAAATATAAATTTATATCTTGATTTTTTTTTTTTTTTACGTCTTACATATTTTATTTTATACGAAAATAATTACTCAAAACAATCTAATCATGAAAAGACTGTTTTCTAAATGAAAATTGGACATTATTATCTCTTTTTCTGTGAAGTTTCTTAATGATTTAAAGAAATATATTTTTTTCATGTTATTATTAATCGATAATATATCGATAAACCAATTGAAAGGTGCCTTGTCTGATGTTATTGAAGATTGATAAACGTCTATCTGCTCATTTATTACTATTTAACAATGAACAAGAATCTGTATTAGCGATTATATTTATAATTAGTACATGACACTTTTCTAAGACATGAATTTATGCATATACACTGCCTTCTATATTCATTTACACATTATTAATGTAAACTTATTAATACTGATTATTTTATTAAGTAGTGTTTGTATACTACAAAACTAAGTGTTCTTCCATTCTTATCAAAACATATAATTTAAAACTGTAATTATAAGAAAAATACGATGTATGTATACAGTATAGTAGTAAATTTTAAATGTCTTAAATATAACTTTCATTTTTTAATCACATAAGAAATTACACTAAATTAAAATTTATAAAAAAGAAATGTATTCGTTTTTGTATATTGCATCGATGCAAACGGTAGAAGTGCAAGTATCTTAATAGAAATTAAAGGCATCATATTAAGTTTCGTCGTAGTATGTGAGATAAGGCTATGGTGGTATACTCTTTATAAATTTAAAAACGTGTCATTACTTTTAATATTATATATACAAAAACAGTGACTGCCACATACACACGCACATATATATACATATATATGTATACGTATATATATATATATATATATATATATATATATATATATGTATGTATGTATGTATGTATGTATATATATCGATGTAAAAGATATTGCAACAACGACACGTGCAGGGATGTAAATATATTATAAAATATCAAAATAAGTTTTTTGTTCATGTCATATCGAAATAATATATTAACTATGTGGAATATTATTTTAATTAAGCATATTATTATAGGCAATTTATTATAAGTTTTTATCAAATTCAAATTTTTCTTTTAAATAATAATTACATATTTTAATATATTATTTTACAATAATTAAATATTAGAATCTGTGATATATTATTTCTTTTTTTTTTTTCAAATTTTTAGGATACTTATTTTTTGTGCTATTTTATATACACGTAATTATAAGCTTGTGTTTAGAAAAACTGCTTATAAAAACAAAACATTACACCTTACACCTTAGGTTCTTTTGCATAATCTTGATAAAGCTTAGTGGTATTTTCTGAGACAATAGAAGAAGTTATACTTGGACTTGGCGTATTCATTTCAGAATTTGAATTTACAGATATAGTTTCTTCTACAGAAGTTTGTTTCTTTCGTAATACGGGCGCAATAAAACTTTGTCCTGTTATTCCGCCTGGAAGATCTCTTTTTGGCGGTTGTGTCTAAAAATAAACATGTTGTTTATATCGTATTGATAGTAAAAATAATAATTACAAAATATAACAATTGAATGTGAACTGTACTTTGGGTTTGGACGCAGGTAATGTAACTCCAGTTACAAGACCTAAAATACTAGCAGCAAGACCACTAAGTTGTACAGCTGCCAGAGGAGATAAACCTCTTCTTACTAATCCAAGAGCTAAAAATGCTACTTGTGCAAGAATCGGAGCAGTTCCTGCTGCGCTGGTTGCCGTACCTGCTAATTGACCACCACCTACACTTGGTCCATAAGCAAAGCATAAATTATGCCTGTCCACCTGTTTGTGTACACGTGTATATGTTTATAATTAATTAATACAATAATAAACAATTTTTAAGTGATATTAAAAAATCCTTGCGGACATACCAAATGTTTTACTAATAAATATAGCAGTCCAAATGGAGTAATTAAAGGACAAGCAAGACTATAAACCGTTGTTGTAGTAAATACCAATAATAACCATGCATAATGTGCTCCTAATGGGAATTCCCATAATACTGCTTTCCTGACGTGCACTCTCTCTGCTTTACTACGTGCAATACACAGACGAAAAGTATATAGGGCAAGTTCTGGAAATCTGACTAATTCCAATGCACTTCCAAGTAAAGCAGCAGTAATTACATAATTTACAAATAAAGCACCCTGAAATAATTGTAAAGATGTTAGATCGATATTCTTATTTACAGGATCTCTTGAAATACATTTTAATGAACGATGTGTTACAGCTCATGCATGTTATACCTGATCTGGAAGAAATACACATTCCCATCTTCCTGTATCATTTTTTCCTTTCATAGTCCAAACAAAAAATGCTTCAGCACTGGTTAATCCTAAACTAGGTAATATAAGAACCATAAGTAATAAAAATAATAAAGTTTTTCTCATAACCGTACGATTCAGACTGCTTCTCGTCCAGTGTCTTACTAAAGATTCACTTTTTTCAACTACAACAGGCATTAAAGCGGCCACGCTTACTAATAATAAAGTTGGTAAAAACGAAGAAATAACAGGGCTCAAATTTTTTATGTCTCCTGGTATAGATAATCTATTTAAAATTGGTATAATAACCTAAATAGAAAAAATATTTATTAACAACTCTAATAATTTCAATATGCGATCTCATCATAGTAATATATAATTAACTTACAGCTGGTGTAGTAAGAAAAAACAATGTTATAAATAAAGCAACATTTATCAGTGCTGCATTTAAATACCAGCATCTTCTTGGTATACTTAAATTTTCCCAAAAAATATCTGAAGGTGCTGGAGCGTAATTAACGTTCCACTTTATCGAAGGCGAAGATCGTAATTGTCTCCTCATAGTTCTAGCTGCACCAGGTGTTCCTATATCGAAATATATGATAATAATAATAATTTGGAATATTATGATATTCCGATAATTCCATAACAAGAATACACAAACCTAAAGTAACAAAGGCTATCCCTAATGGTTTACTCAAGGCCAATTGTCTTTCTTCTTCTACTAATGCAGTTAATCGAATTTCTTCATTTGCATAAAATTCTCGAGCATCAACTTTCTTCATAATTATTAAAAAATATTTTTTAGAAAGGACAATTTTGTATATATGATAACAATATCGATGTTGTACTCACGGATTTGCAGCAACATCCTAAAATCTGACCACAACGATGAGGATATATTTTTAAAGGGTCTCTTTTTTTAGCATAATTCTCGCAATACAAACGTGCTTGCTCCGCACAATCTCTTTCTGTATCTAACACTGAGAGACGTCTAATATCATGAGCTAATGTCACATCTTCTATAGTCAGTGTTGAAAATGCCTCTCTAAATTAATAAAGCAATAATTTACAGTATAATTAGCGATTTTAAATAATTATTTCTGTTACGAGAGTAACATACATACTTAAAATACTCTGTAAGTGCTTCTACATCACATTGGTGTTTAGGTATTTCTGTAATTATTAGTGTTCTAGCTGCTAATTCTCCACTAGGCCTATTTTCTCGTACCTATATAAATAGTTTTAAAAATTATAAAAAAAATAACATTATAATTTCTAATTTTTTTAATAACTCTTTACCTGTTTTAAAAAACGTCTCATCACATAAGCACCAATTGGTAAATAAGATATAATTAACATGGAGTGTACCCATATCCAAGAAGACATTGGGTCTAGATTGGCTATTGTTGTACGACTAAATGTTAAGTCATCATCATGTATACTACCATAAAAATTAATAGGCAATGCTACACATAATGATATAATAACCATTGCAATAGTTAAAACAATCAAATAACGCTCAAATAATATATACAGCAAGCCATCAGGACCAGCTCTTTTCAATAGTTCTTCATCTCTGCAACATTTATTATATATATTTTTAGTAACAATGTATACATATATATATGTGTGTGTGTATGTGTGTATAAATTGTACTAACTTTATTTTAAATGCTGTAACAATCCATGAAAGAAAACCTCTATCAGCTTGAGATAGCTGAGAATTAACAGATGTTTCTAAGTATATTGCATCTACATCTCTAGTATCATTGTCACCATAAAATAATTCCATCCATCTATTATCTGATTTATGTAGCAATGCAAGACGTCCATAATTCCAGGCTTTTTTACGTAATAAACCGAATAAAAGAACTAATAACTATAAAATAAAATATCCTATGTATTATTCACTTTATAATTCAAATCTATATAACTCGTAGATAACAATGAACTAACCAAAAATCCTATAATATTTAAAACTAAATTTTCGGGTATTCCAGCATATAAATCTGTTATAATAGTTGTATTGGATCTGTGAACTGGTATACATAAATCTGGTGATGGAGGTTTATAGGTTGATGGAGGTGGGCTTATACTGTAAAAAAAAAAAAAATGTGTAATATTTATAGATAGGATATACTATTTTTAATAGAGATACATCATTTGTTATATTCATTAAAAAAACAATAGTTAAATCAATTTTAATGAAAAAAAAAAACAAATGCAAACAATGATTACTAGTTTATAATAAACAATAGCATCATGGACAAAAAATAAAGTTACTAAATCTGTAAATTAAACACGTTAATTTCAAGGAATTAAAAACTTGAGAAAAAAAAGAAAAAGAGAAAGTTAAAGAAATTAATCGAATTTATACATATTAAAAAAGCAAATAATAACTTCCAATATAATTTTTATGAATATTTACCTCGGGAAGACAGTTATTTCCATTGTTATGCGAATGATTAAGATTAGAAAATTACTAAAGAAATTTGAAGATACATGTTAAACAAATATCTACAAATTTGACACATCATATGGTAGATTCTAGACGTAATAACTAAACATACGCTTTGACATATATAATGTAATCTTAAAGTTAAACTTTACGACACGTTTTCATTTTGCGATGAAATATCAGGCTAAACTTTTTTTCACAATTTTTTTCCCATTTAATTATTAGTACTTTCTGATTGGTTCAAATACTATGCTCGTATAGATCTCTTGAGATTTATAGTTATTGAATTTAAATTTTGAATGAATTTAAACTTTTCATTAACTTTTCTCTTGAAGCGTACGTGACTTCAACGATAGATATGGATAAAATATAAACAATAAACGTAAACTAGGAACACTATCTTCATCATGAATATCGTATTAATGTACAAGTTTAATAGATTACATCATTCTCGTACAAATAACGATCAGGTTAGATCTGTAAAATAAGTAGTTTAATAGTGACTCACACTCTTCAGTTTTTCATTTTTTTTTTTTTTTTCATTTATATACATCTTTGATGGTGGCATGCCTGTTACAGTAATCCGTGATAGATACGACGCCAACGCCTTTATTTTACGATACAAATACGTAAAGGATAATAAACACAATCGATAAAACAAAAAGCAAGATTTTGTGAAATATTTTGTAAAACATAAAAATTAGTAAATACTATATAGCAAATATTATTTTATATAATATAAGTATACATATAATTTTTCTTTTACTTCTTTTTCTTTTTATTATTCTTATATTATTTTTTTATATATTATTATTTTAATAACTTTTATAGAAAAAACCATGAAAAAAAAAAAAAACAGTGTAGGAGTTACTTCCTAGATAGTATGCAAACGAACTCGTGTTTTGATTTTTATAAAAATAACATTTAATATATAAGTATATATTCACTAATTATTATTTTTGACAAAATAATCGACGAGATCTTGATTTTATTCGTAAATTTATATACTTAATATTCGTCTATAGAATTCTACTATATTCAATCTATTTATTTATGGAAGTATTATTAGCAACGTAAAGTGGTAATACTTTAATGTTTAAGTCAGAATTAGAATTAGATTAATAAGATTTTGAAAATATATTAAAATATGCAGCCATTCGCCCGGTAGTACTTGCATTGAATTAGATTTTGAAATATTGCAAGTACCACCGACCCAGGTCTCACCGCGTGGAGGTTGCTGCATCTGGAGACCCATGGGCTAACGGTGACTTCACTTTAAATTTTGTGTTCCTTAATATTCTAATCGAAATATATTCGAAAATATTCAAAATTTCAAATAATTATAATTAAAGCGTTTGAACAAGAAGATCCTATTTTGACCTATTAAATAAATCAAAAAACAAAAAACCATTCACGAGTAAATTTCATCGGAAATTTACTCGTGGTCATTAAATGCTCTTTTACTAATTATTTACAATCAATCACTCGTGTCGATTGGGATTTTTCGTTCTCAAAATGATTGAGTGATCGGAGGGATTTAAAAATTACTTACTCCTTAAGAAGTTCTGCAATGGCTCTAAAACATTAGTTTGCGATTTAGGTCGAAATAAAGGATGATTCGTAGCTGGTTAAAAATGAGATAGATCCATATCGACGTTGGTTAAAACCTTCTTCAATAATACACTGACTCTAATTCACGGTAGTTATTTATTAACGGACAATCACTGAATTTACTTCACGAAACTCTACTGTCTTTTATAAATATAGTTCGTGCGACTACTGATATGCAAAAATTTGTTGCGAACAAACACTGACTCTAACGACTGCATTGTACGCAGTCGATACAAATTCACTTATCGTTTAAATATTGTTAAAATTATTGCGATACATGAACGAACAAACACTGCTTTTATTTTACAAATTTTTGATTTTTATTTAAACGATACAAACACTCGATTTCGTCATTATCTCGCGCGCGATTGTAATGATATTCGGAAATAGAAAAATAAGAACAAGATTATTAGTATCAATGTTATAAAAAGAAACTGTATGAATTATAGAAAAAATGTGTGATATAAAAATTTACTTACTTTATTGATACTTGTAGAAAAGACGGTATGAGAGTTTCGATGCTTACTCGTCGCAGTACAAAGGAGAACTGATCCGATAATCAACAAAGTCGATCAAAGATTTGTTGTTGTTTTACACGTAACTAACGATCGAAAATCAAAATATAAATCTAAGAGAAAATAATTAAAATTATCTACCACGTCTTTCAAACTGTATAACATTTAAACGAATATACTATTGTTTAAATATTAATCTATTCAACTCGGCGTATTATTTAAATAAATATAAAATTATCGAAAATATTAATTTTCAAGTATCACGAAAGAGAAGGAGAGAGAGAGAGAGAGAGAGAGAGAGAGAGAGAGAGAGAGAGAGAGAGAGAGAGAGAGAGAGAGAGAGAGAGAGCTTCGACGTTCACTCGTCGGAATACAAAAGCGAACTAATCCAATACAGCCAAAGTCAATCAAAGGTTTGTTTTTGTGTTGTTAGTTGAAGGCAACTTTATCCGAATTCAAAATAAATCGTATTTAAGTACTAAACGAAAACTATTTTATATTTAACGCGTGTTCATTACTATCGTAGATTATTTAAATAATTATAAATTTATTGAAAGTATAGATTATTGAAGTTTTGCCAAAAATTATGTCTATATTCATTGTTAGTGTAAATCATTATAAAACGAGAACTTTAATTATAATTCATATACTATAAAATATCAAATAAATCGTCATTGATGAAAATAAATATTCAGGATCATATAAGAGAGAACAGGTATATTATATTATATATGAATAAACACATTTGATTTGGTATGTATGTGTATATATATATGTATAAAGTCGTTTTATATCATTATTATAATATAAATACTGAGAACATAACCAAAAATATTTCGATATATTAAGTAAATAATATAAAATTCGTATAAAATTTTTATCATTGCCTGTGGCAATTATTCATAATTTGTACAAAAAAATTATAATACTGCATTACTTTCTTTGATATTGTGTTGTTGATTGTAAAACACCAGTAGTAATTGAATCCAAGATCCAACTTTCTTTCACACCATTTGCACCGATAATAATTTTTGCAGCCTGTGGATATTCAGTAAGTCGACCACCAGCAGCTTTTATAAGATCTTTTAAGATATGAGCAGGAGGTGTAGTACCATTTTCAACGTGTAAGAATCCAGAAGTAGCAAATAATTCTGGTACATAAGCCATTCCAAATAATTCCCGATCTTTACGATTTTCCTAAGGGGGAAAAAAAATCATTTGTATCAAAGATTACTTTATGTACTACTATAAAATTGTATTATAATTCTTACTTTTACTGCCTTTGAGAAATGTGTTATCTCATAGTGTTCTGGATTTAACCATCCATTATTTTCCAAAGATTTTAAAACCCACTCAAGTTTTACAAGCCAACAACCTCTTATTATACCATGCAATAAATTTAATGTACGCACTCCTGTGCTTACTACATGAGTTGTTCTACGTGTAACATTTGATTCAATGCTTGCCATACCAAGAGTTTTTACAATGTTCCTAATCAAATTTTTATCTCTGGAAGTAATTGAATTTATATATTATGTTTTAATATTTCACACAAGATGTATTATACCATATCTATGAGTAGAATAGATAAAAGAAAAATCTTATAAAATTACCTATGTGAGAATCCTGTTACAACCATAATAATTTTTTGAGATTTATGAACCAGCCATTGAGAAGTTTCTTTTCTAGTTCGAAATTCATTTAAAGAATATCTATCTTCAACAGTCTCAACTTCTTGGTCAGAATGTTTATGTAAATTTTTCAATTGCTTCAATATATCATTATCAGCCATTTTTTTAATTACAATTTTTTTACTAATTACTTTTTTAGGCTTTTTACGTTTATTTTTTTGCTTTAGATTGAAACTAAAATTATTTTCTGATGAATCATCATGTTTTTCTATATCATTTGAGACATTGCAAGTTCTTGCCTGCAAATTCTGTTTCATCATTCTTTTCTTTTTAAATCGTTTTTTCTTTTTTGTTATCAATGGTTCTTCGGGTGATAAGGATTTTTCCATTGGGGTAAATGATAATTCAGAACTTTCACAAAGTGGCAATAATTTTTTTTTCTTTGGTTTAGAGCTTATTACATTTATATTTGCCAAACTGTTATTCTTTATTTTGTCTTTACCAGATTCATGTTCTTCTCTGAAAGAATCCTCTATAATTATTTCCTTGTATTTTTGTTTATTTGAAGTTACTATAGGTGAATCATCTAAAATAACTGGTTTATGTAAAATATCTTTTCCTTTTTCTGTACACATGATTGAATGTGTAGCATGAATTTTACATCTGAAAAGAAAAGATGTTATGATAATTAATTATCACAAATTAATAATTTTCTAATACTTAATAATTTTCTAGTAAAAATATACGGTTTGCTTACATGCACTGTTCATTTTTTGGATTACAAATACTTTTATTTTTTTTCTTAATAGTTTTGTTAGTTAATGTCTCAATTATTTTAGTAGAATCTTTGAATTTTGTATTATATATTACTGTGTCACATTTTAATTGTGATTGAGGTACATTATAAGGTGTACTTTCAATATAACTTGTAGAATCATCATTTCCATCTGTTGCTTCATTATTGTATTGTGAATGTTTTTTTGATGTTCTTGTATTTTGCTGTTTGGATCGTTGTTCTTCATTGTAAGAGTGTCTATTTTTATATGTAGAATTTAAAGATGTATTTACTTGTAATGAACTACGAATACTTTCCTGTTCACTTTCATTATCCATAGAAGTATTTACATCTAAAGATGATCCAAGCTCTTCAATGCTATTTTCATTTTTATCAATTATGGATTTAATATTATCATTTTTTTCTATATTATATTGACTAGATTGAAGTATTGTATTTGATATTTTTATTATAGTTTCATGATTCATTATAGACTCTTTATCTGATATGGAAGTTGTTTGATTTATTTTTTCTTTTGTGCTTTGATCCTCAGATTCTTTTTTATTCCTAACTTCACTATTTTTAATCACCATTTTGTCAATATAGGTATTATTATATTCCCAAATATTTCCTTGAACAGCTGTTAATTCCATAGATACAAGTTTTGCATTTTTTTTATGTCTTTCATTATTAATATTATGTTCTTCAATAAATTTGTTATTATTTCCACCCAATTCCTCATTATATGTGGAACAAAAAATAGGTGTACCGATTGATTCAATTTCATCATTTAAACTACTTAAATTTGATTCAGTTTTTTGACTCAAATCTTCTTCTAGATTACATTTTGTTCTAGTTTCAGAAAGATTTTTTAATGAAAGTTTTGATATATGATGTCTTTTATAATTACCAGATATTATAGGACTACTTTTATAATTAAAATTTGTAAGAGATAATTGTTGCAAGTTATTTTCTGAATCATGGTTTTCTTCTGTTACAGTCTCAATAACTTGAGAGTCGATAATATCATTGTGTGTAAATAACCTTCTTTTTGTTATCTTTGATTTATCTATGGATTCATTAACATTACAACTTTTATTAATAGGTGTAGAAAAGATCCTTAAATTTTCATTATGAGTATTACTTTGTATACTTGTAACTTCATCAATTGGAATCAGAGATTTATCTATAATCTCCTGAGAAGTAGTAGTTAATACTTTATTCTTTTGATTTTGTAAAACTAAATTTGTCTTTATAGCACATTCATCTTGTTTATTAAATATTTCTCTAGTTTTATTTAATATTGCATTTCTTAACTTTTCACAAGTTGCATCATTTTCTTTAATATCTTTTACATCAATAATACGTACACGAATGTTTCGTAACAATTTATCTTCTATGCAAGAACCTCTATTATTTATTTTATTTATATTATATGTTTTGGAAGAATTTTTCTCTTCTTGCATTATCTCTAATTCTTCATCATCGTTTGGTATCATATAAGATTGCATCTGATCATTAAACGATTCATTGTTCTTAATCTGTGTTTTTCTGAGGGAACCATTACCTGAATCTGTCAAGTTGGTATAACTTAAATTAACTGCTAATGAACTACGACGACACTTCGGGCTGCTTTCATCCTCAGAATTTATATTGATAGTTTTTCTTTTACTGGGACTCATAATTACGACGTAATACTTGTTTATATGAAACGAATACGAACATGATATATATATATATATGTTTATACCATTCTCATTGTAGGAATGTATAATATTTGATGGATGACATAATTCAAATCATAAAAATAATTATATGTATTAATATTTATTATTTATATATATATATGTATATATATATAAATATATTATTTCACGAACAATAATTGCACATCTTGTACTGTGCAATAACACTGTATTTGTGCGATAACGAACTACCCGCCATTTTGAATGACTGTCATAAATAGAAATTTGTCATTTGATCCCATTTTTATTGTAGCGATTGGTTTTGACCATTTGATCATTGTTGTCATAACAAATTTCATTTATCGAGACAATTGAAAAAAATTATTTATTTCATAACAAATTACTTTTAAAACCATCATTTAACAACTATGTGATCCATGAAAACCTTCTTTATACTTATAGTTTCCTGACTCAAAATTATATTTGCGATATGATATTAATTTGATAGAATATTTATCAAAAAATGAATCAATAGTTTCGCATCTTATTTTGATTAGGTTAGTTTAGAATTGTCCGAAAATGTTAGTAAAATTTACGATTCATTTGTTTCGAATGACGTCATATAGTATCGACATTAAGATCAGTAACCACCAATCAAATAAATTCCCGCCATTTTCCGTTGTGAATGCTCTAACGTGAATTCTTTACCTAATAATAAATAAATTTCGAAAAAGTTTTATATCAATTGTACACTTATAAAAGTGGTGTTTATTAAATCAAATTTCACGTTATTTTTCATGTTACGATTAAAAAAGATATATATTAGCGTAACACATAAGAACATCACATTGTTGATTTTGTGAAAGAGACAATCGTAAAAGGTGTGTATGTAGAGTGAGATCCAAATTTATATGGTGAATTAAATCAGAGAAAAAAAACTTCGTCTTGTGAAACTTAAGAAAAGTTTTAGAATAAACATTTTATTGCATCCTTGATGCATAATGAACACTCCAACTAGAGAATTTTTAAGAAGACCAGATGGTTCACGTAGAAGATCTGCCCGTCAAGCTTTAGCAGTTATTCCTAACGTCCCGGGTATGACATTTTCTCCAGGTATTATTATCTGAAATATTTTTATTTAATAATATTTACTACTCTAGTGTGCGAAATAAAAGAACTATCTATATCGTATTTTTAGTAAAAATCATTTTTACGAAATATAATTTATCATTTTATCATTTGGTAAAAATCATTTTCACCAAAAGTAAATTATACTAATTTCTGTATAAATTGTATCTATGAAAAGGTAGTATCTATTTTTATTATATTTTTTAGGAGAAATGCTTCCTATTGAACAAAATACAATGGACAATGTAATGAATAGTCGACATACTGCAGATTCTTGGAGTCCAGCTCCTAGTCCGGATGAACTTGTTATTCAAAAACGTGGAAGAAGACGACGGACTATAGTTTGGTCACCAGACCTAGATACTTGCAAGCGTGACAGCTTATTAAGGTTAGTCAATGTTTATTTCATTGATCTTGAGATATTAAAGGTATAAAAAAGATATAAGCAAATGAATAAAAGAATATTGTTTTAGTTTAAGTTCTAGGGATCGAACTCCAGTAAAAAGTCCATCAAAATCAACTATGATATTAAGAAGTACACCTAGAAAAAGATTATCGCTTGGCGATGCTAATGAGTCTAGATTCACTGTATCAGAAAAAAAGAGAAGGACACCTTCGAAATCTATGAACGTCATTGATTCTTCGATACAGAAAAAGTTCAATGGAAATTTAGTAAATGGATTACGAGGTCTTAGCCACGAACAGTTGGTCAAACTTATTACAGATATAATATCTATGCAGGAAGATGGTAATCTACGCGAAGATGAAAAATTGAAGGATGTCTTTATGAATAAAATGCCAATGGCAGACATACAACCACAGAGGGAAAAACTTTGCAATTTAAGACAAAATATCTATGCTAGTCTTGTTTCCTCGAATGCAGATGACTGTGCATATAGTCGCGCATATATACATTTAGACGCATTTCAGGTATGATTGAAATTTTACTATGCAAAAATAAAATAGGGCTTTTATGTTACCATTTGTTTTATCAAACATGCTTCGTGCATCTATATAGAAAGCAGTAATTGATCAAGGGAAAAGACTTTTGGAATCACAACATTGGTCATCTGTGATACAATATGTTTTTGTAGCATGGAATATAACTAAAGAACTACCTGAATGGGAAAGTCAGGGTTTAGATAATACAACTTATAAATGTTTCAAAAATTTAGCATTATTTTGTAGACGTGCGTTAACAGAAGGATGTTTCAATTTATCTACATTGAACTTGTATAGAGAAAGGTAAGATATATGAAATATATTATCTTTCATTTTATCATATACATTTTATTATTATTTTAGACTAGAAACCATGGCAAAAGACTGTGAAGAAATAAATGGTTGTCTACAGCTGCTGAAAGAAATCAATCCGGTTATTGTCTAGGTATATTTAAATTATGATAAATTTACATACCCCTTTACGTCGACACGAACGTTGAAGTTAATCGAGAATTATTCATTTGTTTACAGCGTCATGGTATTTTCTTATATATTATTTAATATAATAATTTATACAAGTAGAGAAAGAGATGAAGGAGTATATCATCGTGATAAAAATCGAATGTCTTTTCATTATTGTGTCAAGATTTGTTGGCAAATTTATCAGCAATTTTGTCGCTATAATAGACCAATATTTATATATATATACATATATATATTTTTGTTAATATATACATCCATTTTTATAACAATATTATACACTTCATTGACTTCGACTGAGATCTTGCGCATCTGAAATGTTTATCGCGAATAAAACAATCTCTATAAATTATTAGCTTAATTAAATATTTTCTTAAATAATTAAATTTCATGGAACAGATTTTATGAGTTATTACTAAATTGGTGGTTCTATGTAAAGTAGGCAGAATCTAAAGTTTACGATTTTGAAATTATTGACGTTCATATAGTTTTATAAGTATGAAAAGAGTAAATGCTATTTATAAATAATAGATGTATCGGAATAAGTGTGACCATTTTTTTGTCATATATAATATTTTACGTACGCACGTAAAATTTTGCATGTTAATTAAAATGCGAGAATATCGTTTTTTTTTTTTTTATGTTACGTCAATGCATCGGAATACTCAATCTCTATATTTTTATGATACGTATGCGGTGGTTAGTTAATAATTATTAATCTTAATCTATATCGATCTATAAATATGAAGAGAGATAGGAACCTGGATTAAATTTATTAAAAACAATCTTTTATTCGTCATATATATCATATATTCTTACATAATATATCTGTTATTACTTCTGAAAAAGGCACATACTTTATTAATTAGTAATCATCAGAAATTTTCTTTTAAAGGCCTGTATCAGGACCGAAACGAGACATGTATATTTAAGGATTATAACAACATGCTTATAGAAATTTTCTGATGTAGCAGTAAAATCTCTCTATTCTATTAGAATATTGCATCATGATTTTGAGATTCTTCTGAACTACTAATGGTATACGTTTTAAAATGGAATTTTATCAATCACACATAATATTTATTCTACCTTGCACTCAAGATTCTTTCCACCTCGTACGTACTTACACACTGGTCATTTTTATGTCTATCTTGGCAAGACTATATTACACTATACTTTCGGAACATTTTCAAAATCCGAGATCATTTATTTTTAATCGGATTAAGAAAATGTCTGACACGAATTAAATGTAACAGGTCTCGCAACAAGAATCTGATTTCATCTAAACATAGATATTTAGGTGAAACAAATTAATGAGAATAGGCACGTGATTATTAAGTACAGAAAACTTTTTGTTTGGAACATGCGTATCTTGAATATTTCCGCGTGATGTATACGAAGAGAGCTGTAATTTCTTAAAAGTGACCTTATTTAGATAAAGGCGAATGATATTAGACTTCGTCTCCTTTGACGGTAAATTTTCATGCGTGCGTGCGTGCGTGCTTGCGTGTTGTATGTGTATGTGTGTGCGTGTCCGTGTGTGTGTATCATAGATTAGAACATTAAAACGAGTCGTTAAGAAACACATGTAGCATTTTTGTACTTTATCTTAAAGGAACTGATGCTAAACTACGTATGAAGAAAAAAAGATTTCACTAAGTACATAAAACACACTGTAAAAAGGAAAGCTTGGAAAATTGTTTCATTAAAAATTATTGTGTACCGTTGAGTGACATCACAAAAACTGAAATATTATATTTATTATTTCTAGGATAAAAATCAAAATCATTTTCATTTCATCAATACATTTATGTATGTTTGTCAGTGTATTCGCATTTTTTTTTCTTTTTCCGTTTTTCTTTTTTTTCTCTTTTAAATATTAGTTTCGTGTCACGTATAATAAAAAATGCAATCGAAAACAAAATACGAGACGAGTGTATTAAACGCATAACATACCCGTTGCACTAAATACTGTATATGCTTTACAATATTTTCTTGTTTTTTTTTTTTTCTTTCTCGTAAAATATAGTAAAGAAGATATGATCTCCACGTCTCTCTTGTTACATACCGTATGTAACATCATTTTACACTTCCATATGTAAACTTCGAGAGATTTGTCAATAAAAATAACTTACACGTTAATCCCACGTGCGCGCGCGCGCGCACGAGTGGGGAGGGCGCGTATTCTACACGCTTGTGTTTTTTCTTAAAAAATATAGAAAAATTATACAGAATTTTGTATTCGTTTCCTTCGGACGAGATAACACGTAATTAAATAAAACGACATTGGTAATGTGTGACAATGGACTACGATACTTAATAAGATAAAGCTGCAGATCGAATACTGTGATAATGAATTATTAGCGGATATTACGAATGATGCGGCATGACGTGCCTCAGTCCGTTTTCGTTGGTTGTACTCTAGGATACAGCTGTAACAGGCAAATATGTTACAGGATTAGACATATATAGAATAAGTAAAGATATAGCTAATGTCGTCGATTAGATATATAATTTTTTTTTTAAATATCCCTTACACCCAGTAAGTTTCGAGGTACATAACCCTCCTTGTGTCCAAGTTTGCTCCACCACCACTCTCTTTCATTATCGTCACCCTTACGAAGCACGACCAAAGAGTCACCATTTTTTAAAGAAAGTTCGTCACTATGTTGCGCCTCGTAATCAAAGACCGCATATACTTGACCGTTATTCATAATCCCTAGTTTCTCTTGTACACCTGTGACAAAATGGACGCCGGTTAATCCGCTAATTAACTCGTTAATATTTCCCAATTAATCTGCTTTTTAAACGATCGAACGAAACGACGGCTTCGTTTATATAAATACTAACTGTATAAATATTCTGAGCATCCGTCAAAGCCCTCCTCATCCTCTTCACATTTTTCTGCGGCCGTTTCGTGATCCGAAAGTGTCGTTGCAAAAATACACGCACCGTGTTCTACCAAAAATCTCACCATAGAGAGATTGTTGCAACTCGCGGCACAATGAAGCGGTGTCCTACAAAAATGAACAACAACACGTATGTACGAAAAAAAAAGAAAAGAAAAGAAAAATGAAAAACTGTACAACTAAAAAAAAAAAAATGATAAAACTTTGGAAACAATATGAAAGAAGATTAAGATTACCATCCGTCGCTGTCTTGGGCGTTAACATCGCAACCAAATTCGACGAGAAATTTGACGATCTCGAGATGACCCGCGCATATGGCATTGTGAAGCGCGGTTATGCCCTCGTCATTGGCCGAGCTTGGATTGGCGACCTCTTTGGCGGTTTTCTTCACGAGTTCGAGCTCACCTTCTAGGCTAGCGTCCAAAAGAAGTGCAAGTGGGTCGAAGGAAACTCTTCTCGAGAGATTCGCTTTTCCTGTACTAGACTTCAGGTTACCTTTTTTTCTTCTCATCACTTCGGACGTCTTACCGTCTATGTCTAACTCTAATCTACGTTCCGTATCGCTTTTTAATTTCGGTTTATCCTCGATGTTGATGATGTTCAAGGCATCGATAATATCGGACTCTTCTAATTTTTCGTTTCCAATTATGTCCTCACCAATAATCGCGTTATTTTTCTTACAATTGTCCGTCGTGTCTATTATTTGCTGAGACTGTTGCTGCTGTTGTTGTTGTTGCTGCTGCTGTTGCTGTTGTTGTTGTTGTTGTTGTTGTTGCTGTTGCTGCTGTTGCTGCTGCTGTTCAGGTTGCATGAGGTCCGCTGGTATTTCAGTTTCCGGAAAAAGAAAAGCTGGGGGCATTTCAATACGTCGATTTATCGACACGTGAACGTTCGATTTTGCATATCGCAGCTTCGGTTGTTCCGAAATCGGTGCCTTTTTCAACGTCAACGGACGTGCCTTGATAATTTGGTGATTACTCAGTTGAGAGTCCGTTGGTGATTCCGGTGGTTCCGATGTAGGAATCGGTGGTATATCTTCCTCTTTGTCGGTTCTGAAATGTACAGATATTAACAGATACAAAAAAAGAAAAAAAAAGAATTATCTACTAGCTACCTACAAGCTTCGAGAATTTTATATATCACGGCATTAATAAAAAATTATTTCTTTTTTTTTGTTTTGACTCGTGTGTTCAAGCAGTATTTGTTACTCGCGATTATCTTTCGTGAGAACAGTACTCGTTTAGGTAAAGATGCACGATCACTCGATCAAAGTACCAATGACCTTTCTTCGTCGCTTGTTCTTCAATAGGTTCCAAGATGAACCGGGGAAAAAATAATACTTCCCCTCCAAAAGAAAAAGAAAGAAAAAATAAAAAGAAAGAGAGAAAAAGGAAAACAAGAAAGAAAGGTGACAAAGAATACACAAAGATTTCTAGAGTATCACCGACCACTTTGATACCCTGACTTTATCAATCAGAGACCTCGCGGGAACTAAACGCACGTCTGTTGTCTCTTCGCCACACTCGTCGTTCTATTTCGGTGTCTATTATTCGAGACAGGCTTCACTCGATTCACTCTCGCCAAATCGATCGTGGACTAATTAACATTTATAATTAACCCCCCGTGTCATTGTTTCGTCTTGTTCTTTGCTGGATAAGTTGGTTTCTTTCTCTCTCTCTCTTTCTCTCTCTTCTATCTTTAATCGTTTTTCTTTTTTTTTCATATATAAAACTTGTAACATTACAATAAAAAGATAAAAATAAAAATTAAAAAAAAAAAAAACGTAAAAACGTACCTTGTACCAACAGTTACAACAACGGCGGTCTTACAATCGTTGAGTCCATCCGAAGTTACATCGATTTTTTCGTGATGAGTCAGCCTAGGTGGTGGATTGGGTTTGCTAGGTTTTGGAGGTAGCGCAGGCTTAATCTTGTCCTCCGCTCTCATTTCGTTCAAATTCTTTCTCTCGTTCTCATTCTTTAACCTTTCAAATTCGAATGGTTTTTCCGATAACTTGCTTGGCGGTTCGAACTTGACGTTGTGATCGTGTTTCATCGTCGTGCTCTGTTCGTATTTCGAAGATGTCGATTCGAACTTATTTTGTCCTGACTCGTATTTCGTCTGTTCTTGCTTGAATTGTTGAGGATTGCTCGTTACGTCGTGCTTGAAAGACGGATTACCGTGTTGCTCGTATTTGACCGACGTTCGACTTTCGTGCTGGTCGTGCTTGTATTGCTGCGAGGATTGACCGGAATCGTATTTTGCATTGTGATGTTGCTCGTGCTTCGATTGTCCATTATCGTGTTTCTGATCATACTTTACCGAAGATTGTACGTTGCTCGTCTGATCGTGCTTACCACCAGTTTGGTCGTACATCTTTGACGGCTGACTGATTTGTTGATCGTATTTCATTTGTTGTTGACTATCGTATTTAAAGAGATTTCCTTCGTATCTGATTTGTTGTTGTTGCTGTTGTTGTTGTTGTTGTTGTTGTTGTTGTTGCTGCTGCTGCTGCTGTTGTTGTTGTTGTTGTTGTTGCTGTTGCTGCTGTTGCTGCTGCTCGTGTTTTGATGGTAAGACGTGCTCGAATTTATCCTGTACTTTCGTAGGTTCGAATTTATTTTTATTATCGTTCTGAGATTCGTTCTGATTTTGATTGTATCGTTGAACATTCGCGTTACTAGTTAGAGTTGCTCCACTAGGTGTGGCATGAACGCTTGCCACGAGATTCGGTGAGTTTTGTGCTTGATAGATCGTTGAAGAAGATACGTGAGCAACGTTCGCCTGACCGGTGTTGTGTTGTTGTTGTTGCTGTTGCTGCTGTTGTTGATTGCTCCCATAATTGTGCCTCGACGCGTAATTGGACTCTTGAGTAGAACCGATGTTTCCTTGCGTCGTTTGATTCACCTGTTGTTGATTGTTGTTGGTTGACCCGCTCAAACCCACAAAGTTCTGACTCGTTGAGTGTGCTCGTCCTATAAGGCTAAGCGTTTGTGGCATCACAGGATTGATCTTAGTCGAGGACGTTTGATAGATTAAAGATTTAACAGGAAAACTCGGCGCCACGCTCGACACTGGCTTTTGATGAGTCTGTAGATTTCGATGATTATGGGTTTGCGTGATGGACGGCGCTGAACCAAGACTGGAGGTCGAGGAACTCGTCGAATTGTACTGCTTCGTCTGAGAATTACCGTGTTGTGTCTGCTGTTGTTGCAACTGTGATTGCTGAGGATGGGCATGAATCCTAAAGTTCTGTGACAAATTCTCCTGAGTGAAGTTATTGTGGGTCGAGGCTATGAGATTGTTATTGCTATTATTATTATTGTTGTTGTTGTTGTTATTGTTGTTGTTATTGTTATTGTTGCTGCTCATGTTGGTATTGTTGTTGCAGTTTCCCTGCAAATTGGCAGTCTGGTTACCAAGATTTTGATTGTGCTGCTGTTGTTGCTGTTGACTCGATCCAAGGGGTTGAGACTGACCTGGAAAATCATAGGTAATCGTTTATCGGAGAGGAAAGGGATGGGGCGTAAGGCGAATAAAGTTTCAAAGAAAACTGAAACTCTTTCGAGGAAAACCGACCTTGTATGTGCGATTGCGACTGGCTGTGGGCAATTTGGTGGCCGAATTGTTGAAAGGCCGTCCTCTGTCCGAGTTGGGAGGCGCTCGCGCTGTGCTGTATCTTGTTTTTGTTGACGTCGTCCTCGACGGCCTTGAAGTTCACGGTGAACTTAGTGTTGTAAGGTAGCGTCTGATACTTTGGATCATTTTTGTTCAGATTAAAGTCGTTGTCGTTCGGTATGTGCGAATAGGGTTCGATGGCGGCGATGTTCCCGGTAGGTCTCGCTTTACCGCCGGCATTAAAATCTAGCTTAGATTCCGGGAAACCGGTGTTCGTCGTCGCGTTCGTTCGATTCGTCGAACCAAGTTGTTGGCTCAGACGTTGATTCAATGCTCTTTTTCGTTGTAAACGACCCTGAAGTTGCGCTATCCTCGCGTCTATAGACGCCATTTCTGCTTGTCTCTGAGCCAGTGCTAATCTCTGCTGGGAGACTACTTGATTTTGTTGCTCGTTCATCTTGTTGCGATACTGCGTGGACGTTAGAAACGACGTTTACGTTAACGTTTACGTAAAAATAGAGTCACGTTAAAGATGGAAAGAGAATAAATCGGGTGTGTCTTTATCAGGATCTATAGGAAAATCGAAAAACCACTTACCATAAGTTCCCTTCTGAGTTTTTCGAGCTCAGCACTGGCTGGTGTCGGCAAGTGTCCCGCAGCGATACCACCGGCTCCGGTACCGGCGACGCCACCGCCACCACCGACGCCCGTTCCGGTGCCACCGCCGTTCTGACGACCCCGTAACTCCTCCAATTGTCGCGTCAGCTCTTCGACCTTCGCCACCGCCAGGGAGAGCTCCTTTTCCTTTTCATTGAACAGCGCTCTTATGCAGTCCAGATCCGAGGCTGTAAAGAAACGTAAAGCGAGCGTTTCAAATCTCTCTCTCTCTTTCTCTTTCTCTTTCAAGATCGCATCATCATTCTCATTTTATTGAGTCGTATTTTTCTAAGCCCTCATTTCCTATTTGAAACGCCATTTATCATCACGATGATTACAATTTACACGATCGTTGGATTGTTAATTAGTGCAAAAAATAAAAATTAAAAAAGAACAGAGAAAAAATAATTAAAAGAAAAAAAGCAATCGAGAAAAGAACGAACTTCGTTCCTGCTATTTTCCGATGCGGAGCTGACTTCGTTTCCTCCTCGATCGTCCTTTTGTCTTCCTTCCTTCCTTCCTTCCTTTTTTTCTCTTACTCTTTAACTCCGGAATTAAGTCTTTTCACTCTTGCGCTTTTCTTACATTTCTTTCTCTCTTTTCTTTTCTTCTTTCTCTCTTTCACTCACTCACTCACTCACTCGCTCTTTACGCGCATTAGATAGGACTAAATGTACACACAACGAGCTCTCTCTCGGTCCAATTTCACGATTTACTCTCTACGTTGCTACGATGCAGTAGCATAAGCCGGTTGGCCGCATTGAAACCTCAGATTTAATGAAAAACGATGCCATCCGATAACATTCGTTCCTCTTTCTCTTCCTCTTATCTATTTTCAAATTTATGTTCGCGATCATCGAGATCAACCAAACGGAAAAAATATTTATGTCGGCGTGTTTTAAAATTGATCTGACAGATCAATCGAGTGTCTATATTGTTCAAGTTCTGATCGTTGACTCGTTCAAAATTTGTATTTTTTTTCATTTCACATACAATTCGATAGAGATCGTACGTCTTGAAAAATTTTTGCTCAAGGATACACTGTTATTACCGAACAAATTTTTTATTCTTCTTACGAGTTTTCATATTATCAAACTCTCATCATAGTTATCAAGAATTCGAATAATTTAATTCTACATACCGATAAGATCGTTCATCTTGAAAAATTTTCGGTCAAGGACACACTGCTAAAATGAAAAAATCTCTTTTACTTCTCGTTATTTGTTATTCTTAAGAGTTTCGATATTATCAAACTTAAAAATTTTATAGCTATTAAGAATTTTACATTTTTTAATTTTACATACCGAAAGGATCGCTCATGTTAACAATTTTTTATCAAGGCCATACCGACCAAACAGAAAGATCTTGAAAGTTTTCCTTTCCGTTTCCGTTTCCTTTCTCGTTTCCTTTTTCTTCTTCTTTTTCTTTTTCGATGAAAAGGATTTGAGTTTCGATGTCGAGAGAATGATAAAAGTCGAGTTTCTTTCTTAAAGATCGCGGGTCAGCCTGCTGACGTTCGAGGTATGCGAGTGCACGTGTGGCAAATTCGAAGGAAACTGTTGAATAAGCCAGACACGTGTACTCGAAAAGCTCAGCAGCGTCAAAGTACGTGCCAAAAGCTCTTACGCACAAACTTTACTCCGTCCTCTTCTCTCTCTCTCTCTCTCTCTCTCTTTTCTCTATCTTTTTCTCTCTTTCTCTTTCCTTCTTTCTTACTATTTCTCTATCTTCGAGTTACTTCGAGTGAGAGAGTAGGTCAAAGATCTTACGTCGGTTTTGCGCTTTTGCCAACTCATGACCAGGGTTGACCGTAAAAGTCTTGCCTAAGGAAATGCGACGACGTTTTGTCTCGAAATCACTCTACTATTTTATTATTCTTCTTGTCAAACGATCCTCATCTTTTTCACAGAAACAGAATCTAGAAGTCTACGAGCCTAGAGATTAAAATGCAACGAATTAAACTTCAACTTTTGACAATTCTTGACAATCCTTTTCTGTTTCTTTCTTTTTTTAATAATTTTTAGAAATAATTCTGGTAGAAGATATCGAAGAAGGTCTTAACTTGGTATAGAAAAAGAGAGAGAGAGATAGAGAGAAGAATGGTGAATCGATTAATTCGATTACTTCACGTGCAAACTTCGGAAACCATCGACGAGATTCGATTCAGTCAGTTCAATCTGTAACTGTTAAAAGAATCTTCCTCGTTCGGAAAGATAAGACAAGATAAAACTCTTAGTATTTAGAGGTGTAAGAATGAAGGAAAAGATCGATCAAGGTGTTTTAAGATACGTTGGACTATCACGTAAATTCTCTCGATAACGTGACAAAAGATTCGCCGTTGCTAGAACGACGCAAATCACGATTCTATGCGACGCGACGGTACAACCGCGGATGCGGAAGAAATGAAAGCGATAAAGGGAAGAGAACAAGACAAAGAGAGATAGATAAAGAGAGACAGAGAGAAAAAGAGAGAGAGAGAGTGTGTGTATGTGTGTGATTTCTCAATGTATTGCATATACGTGCACAATACTTGCATCTTGATGCATAACGCGGAGGCGTGCGGTTGAACGAACGAATCGTTTTCAAAGAGACAGGAAAATCGCGGTTTTAAAGATACAAAAAGATCGCTCTTTCAATGTCGAATATAGTGAAACAGTATTGAATATCATTTTCTATTCATATTAAAAATGATAAAAAAGAAATCGACACGATTCAACGGGATATTGTTTTTCGATTTATCCTTCACGTTTTATTTCCATTTTTACGATATAATAATAATAATAATAATAATAATAATAATAATAATAATAATAATAATAATAACAATAATAATAAATACATAATGACGACGACGACGACGATGATGATAATAATAATAATAATGAAGGATGATAGAATATTATTATTAAAAAAAAAAAAAAAAGAGAGAAAGGAAATAATAATATTCATGAGAGAGAGAGAACATAAAACGTGGAAGAGGATTTTTGGAAAGTAGACGACAACGAGCAGCAATACATCGCTCGGATTACGATGAGAATATTCAAATTGCAAATAGAACGTAAAATATCACTTTTGCAGACGTAGTTTCATTCACATACCAATAAAATGAAATAGTTAGAAAACTTCTCTGAGAGGATTCTTTTCAAAATTTTTCATTCCATTTTTCTTTGTATTCGAATTTCTCTCTCTCTCTCTCTCTTTCGCTTTTTCTCTTTCTCTCTAGATCGATTATTAAGAATAAATAATCCAATATACGTCAAATATATGGGAAGGACGATTTTCTTCTGGCAATATCATTATCGATTTTCCTGTCCAACATCGTATTCTTTCCATGTTACGAATTTGTGAATTCGATGCCACGAAGGAAAAGCTGAGCTTGCAAAAGCTCGATCGAGTAAAAACGTTTTAAGAAACCCTTTTACAGAAGGTTCTGGTACGAAAGGAAAAGCGATTATGAGAGTGAGAGAGAGAGAGAGAGAGAGAGAGAGAGAGAGAGAGAGAGAGAGAAAATACGAGAGAAAGTAATGGACTCCAGAAATAATCTCCCCTTTTCATTATTTTAAATATCTTTCATACAAACGAACGCCTAAATGAAAAGTTTATGTTAATATACGTAAGTACTTATGTAATATACCAAAAATATATAAAAGCTCTTAAATCTTTCGGTGCATTCAAATATCGTCGATAATAATTCCAACCGAGGTTTCATAAAGTCGTGTATATGTATATCACTCTGTTACGATGAGAGAAGGAGAAGAAGTGGAAATAGAGAGCCGATAAAAAGAAAAAGGAGGATTTGCTACTTTGCTCAAAGCTCTGCCGTTTCTTCTAAGAAAGAAGAGAGCCTTCGTTCGTTCGTTCGTTCGTTCGTTCGTTCATTCGTTCGTTCATTCGTTCGGAAGGTTGGATCGTCTTATTAGACTTTTCATTTCCATTCCGTGAGAAAAGGATGTTCGAAAAGTACGAGACGTTCTTTTACGTTTCTCTTGTTACAGTTATTCCACTGATTCGCACCGAAGCGGAATATCGAATATTGCCGGGTTCGATCCTATCTTTCCATTTTATACAAAAAAAAAAAAAAAGAAAAAGAAAAGTATCTCCAAAATACGAACTGTTTCATTAAAATATCATTATCGTAATATAATATTATATAATATTATTATTAATTAAGATTTTCGTCCGTCGACGATAAAGAAAAAGATTAAAAAGAAAAAAGAGAAGAAAAGAAAAGAAAATAAGAAAAATTATATCTGACACGCGCCTTTCCTCTCGTCGACGTGTCTCTCAGTAAGACGTAATTCCTAAGAAAAATCAATTGATCGGTACACTTTTCATTGGAACACGGGAAACGATTTTAACTTTTCTCTGATTCGTTATCGTCAAAACTGACTTTTCAAAGATACAATTAAATAAGGATTCTTTGAGATTCTAAAAATATAAATAACAGCATATTTATATCGATCGTTCTCTCGTACGAAAAATTTTCTCGTTAATAAAATTATTATTACAAATATTCCTGTAACTATATATATATATATACACACATGATTTGTACATGTCCATATATACATATACATATACACGTACATATATACAGAAGTATACGAACGAACATAAATACGAAACGAATTGACCTCATTTTTCCTCACCAACGTTCCGTAATTAAACTGTATAACTATTATTTTAACGAACACACTTATTATTTGTTACATTTCTCGTAGGAGTGTTTTTTCTGGTTTCTTTTTTATTTTAAAAGCATGCTTTTCCAAGCTTCTGTTTTACGAGTACACCATCATCGTGATGCATCGTGCACTCTACCGAGCAAAATGTCGCTTTTAACATTTTTAATTCGTCCACTTCCTCGCGAAACCCTCACTCGTCTAACTCTTTTAGTAATTTCGCAAAATAATGAGCTCGAGTATGCGTAGATGGCTCTATGTGTAACTCGTTTAAATGATTTCAAAGAGCGTGACTTTATAAATGAACTTTTCTTTCTTTCATTTCTTTCGAGAAAATCGAGACGACTAACTCCATAAAAAATTAAACAAAAAAAGAAAAAGGAATAACAGAAAACGAGAAAGAACGAAAAAGGCCAAAAAAAAAGAGAAAAGATAAAAAAGAAAAACAAAAAAAAACGAAAAAAAAAAGCTTCTCTGTAATTAAGAACGAATTGTTTACGTAAAAGCTAATTTACTGTCTCGAAGGTCGAGAGCACAATATGGATTTCCTGTCGTTCTCTCTCTCTCTCTCTCTCTCCATCCTTTTTTCTTTTTCTCCACCCCTTCTCTCTCTCTCTCTCTCTCTCTCTCTCTCGATCCTTTTTTCTTCTTCGATCCTTTTCTTCCCTTCTCTCTCTGTCTCTCTCTCTTCGTCAGGGCTATAATCGCCATACGTTCGACGACCCAGAATTCGATTATCGAATAGCGGATACCGAGCAATATATTCGACAGGGGATGCCGGTACAACGGCCCTTCTCCAACACTAGAAAAGGTGATCTTCTTTCGTTCGATACGTTTAAATATTCCTGTCACAGGTATAGAAAGCACGGTTTATCCGTTCTGAATCGTTGCCAAAACGACGCGATAGTAATTAATCCGTATAAAAGGAAATCGTTGGAAATAGAGACGAATCGTTTGTCATTTTTTTAATACATACATATTTACATACGAGCAAGTTCGCTTTACTTCTTTTAATAAAGAAACAAATTTAGATATTGAAATCTCTTTAAAAGTATTTTCCTTTTTCTTCTCTCTCTCTCTCTCTCTCTCTCTCTCTCTATTTGTCTCTTTTAATTTTTTTTCAAAATTCTTTATTCGTTCGAACAACGCCGAAGTGCAATCCGTAAGAAAATAAAATAAAAAAATACATAAAAATAAAATAATATAATAAAATTAAATTAAAAAGAAATATATAATAAAAAAGAACAATAAAAAGAATGGAACGAAAGGGGAAAAGAAGAGAAAAAAAAAAAGAAATCTATCACGTCGAATTTCGTCACTTCGGCTATCGTAACGTTGTTTTTAATCTCGTCCCTTCGACAACCAAACTGGTATTTGCACGTTATCGCGTGCGCGCGTCCACTGCGAGATTTTTCGAATTTTTTTTTATTTATATAGTTTTTTATTTTTTGTTTTTTTTTTTATTTTCTCTTTCCCCCACCCTCTCTCCGTACCCACCCATCCATTCAATATTTTTGCTTCACCTCAATTCACGTTTCCATCTTTTCCAAATAATCACAAATTCTTTAACGATCTTCCTCTCTCTCTCTCTCTCTCTCTGTACACACACACGTATATAAAACTGTTCACATGATGTTTCGAACGAATACGGGCGAACATACGATGCGTATGTATGTGATAAATGTATCTACTACGTTACGAATGTCACCATTAAATTTACGAATACATAGAATCGAGCTAACTCCTTTTTAATAGTAAACTATCGTTCCGACCTGTCTACGTTAACCTTTTCTCAATCGCAAAAAAAAGAAAAATACAAAAAATAAAAAGGTAAAAAAGGAACCAACGAGTAAATCGAATAATATCTACTATTTCTGTATTAAAAAAGAACTCCAGGAGCATTTTTTTTTTTTTTATAACGTGACGTTATAACACGATCCAATTCATTTTATCTTCCTACATTGTTCTCTCGAATTATCCTGAAATACAAAGATGGATGGACGAACACGCTCGGTGGTTTCATAGTTCTAATTTATTTCAATTTATTTCTATACGCTATAGGAGAGAAACTATCGTAAATGGTATTTGCAAGTTAAACTGCATTTTTTATGAAAAAGAAAAAAAGAAAAAAAAGAGAGATAGAGAGAGAGAGAGAGAGAGAGAGAGAGAGAGAGAGAGAGAGAGAAGGGGGGGGGTGGAAGAGGGAAGAGAGAGGGAGAGTGTTGTCAATCATTTACTCCGAATAATTTTCAATAGCTAAAGTTTTCACCTTCGAAGAATAACCGAAGCGGAATCACTAAAATCGATTCGAATCACGTTCACCAGTCTCTCTCGTAGAAGAAAAATCGAAAAATAATGGAACGATTTAAACGTCATGTCGGCCTGTCATCGTCGTTTTCTCGAATTCTCGGTTCTTGCGTCTACGTCGACGTATTTCCGTTGGCTGGAAAATCGTACGATTCGTGGAAACGATTTCCGCGAACGACGTTACACACTTGCCGTTAAGAATAGCGAAGGACCTTAATTATAGCTCGTACTTCACGCCACGGATGTGGGTCATCGTTAATCCATTCTTGCAAACTCTACGCTTCGAGTACTTTTGTCTTTATATCTCTCTCTCTATCTATCTACCTGTCTCTCTCTCTCTCTCTCTCATTTCATTTTTTCATTCGCATATCATTTTCATTATTACGCGACCTCTCTTATTCTACGTTTCTACGAAAGCAATGTTTTTTTTCTTTCTCATAAATCATTATCATATCCTCGAAAAATAAATAACCAAAATGTTTCTTACGAGAGAATAATTGCGAACGCAAATCACGGAAGAACGAAGTAACGCGATAGGAGGATACTATGAATGAAACAGGAAATGTATGACCTCCGAACTAAAAACGACGATGAGTGACGCACGGCCATCCGTTATCGAAATAAAAGCTTCGATAACGAGCAACGTCCATCCCTTTTCGTGCTTCGTACGGGCAATCCTCATTAGTCAAATTTTCAAGGGTGAATATATACATGTGTACGCATTTTTTTTCCCTTTTTTTCTCTCTCGTTATATAATTAGTCTGATTTTCCTTGTCACGCGATTTGTTTTTCAGAGAATGAAAAAATAAAAACAGTAAAAAAGAGAGAGGAGAGAAAGAGAAAATACGAATAGTAGAGATATAAGCACGGCGTATTTTTAATTAAATTGAGAAAATATGTATAAACTAGGAAAACTCCTGGTTCGAGGATTTTAACGCGAATCGTATTCCCAACTCAATTTGCGAGAGTGTCATCAACGATGGGCATTTTCGAAGGTTCGTCGTGGCCGAGACTTCGATAACTTTCATCAAAAGCGATGTTTGTTCAACCACCGTTCATTTATTATTTCTTCGATAAAAATCGTGCGTGTTACCCCGTTTGTAAATACAATCGGCATACTTACACGCTTGAATTACACAAAGGCCTTGATAACGTATTCCGGATATATTTGCGTATACACGAACGAGAACAAGAAAGAGAGAGAAAAAGAAAAAAAGAGAGAGAGAGAGAGAAAGAGAGAGAGAGAGAGAGAGAGAGAGAGAGAGAGAGAGAGAGAGAGAGAGAGGGAACGGGATCGATTCGAGTTACAAATTAAATGTTATGTAAATGGAATCGTATCAAGAGGTATGCACTAGCTATTCACCAAAGTCCTATTTCAGAGAGCGTTATCAATGTCGACTGTAACGATTAACAAAAATTCCAACCCTCTTCTCCCCTCATCCCGACCTTGTACGATCCGATTGGATAGAATATTTTTTTTCTGCGATCGTATTCATTGGTAGTTTAGCGTGTAAATAAATAAATGTGTGTGGGTATGTATACATGTGTGGATGTGCGTACAAGCATGCGTGTGCGTGTATAGGGTTGACAACTAATTTAATGACTTCGTTTGTAGATATACATTTATGTAAAAATAAATTTACGAACGAAAGTTAGATACATTTATCGATGTCATTGCTATGAGACACGGGTGAGAGGGAGGGAGAGGGAGAGGAGATTATTTTTTTATTAATTACAAAACCCATGTCGAATTCGTATTTGTCAAAATGCAAACAAAAATACATTTTTGTTCGGTTATATTAAAAAAGTATCTCCGTCCGACGTCTAAACGGTGTTTTTATCGAAAAAGAAAAAGAAACAAACAAGAAAAGAACAAATTTAAAAAAAAGAGAGAACAAAAGAGAAAAAACCAACCAAGAAGGGAAATGAAAAGGAAAAAAAAAAAAAGAGAAGAGATTGAATTTAATATCGACGAGCATTTAAAAAGAGAGGACTCGTTTAAATAATCCTCTGGAAAATAAAATGTCGCGTCAAGGGGTGGATATCAAAGGGACTCTCAAAGAGACAAGTATAAAGTCGAGTGAAGTATCGTTCTCTACTAGCTTTCTTACGAGCAAAAAATGCATCGATCCTTTTTCGTTAGCTCGAGAGAATGATGTTTCATGTTCGTTACGATTCTAACTCGTATTTATATATACATATACATGTATATATATATATATATATATGTATGTATGTATGTATGTATGTATGTATGTATGTATGTATGTATGTATGTATGAAGCGTATTTTACTTCATTATTTTACTCAGAGGAATCAAGTGGAATAACGTAAACGATATATCGGAAGATGGGCTTGAGGATGAATAAAGATAGATAGATAGATAGATAGATAGATAGATAGATAGATAGATAGATAGATAGAGAGAGAGAGAGAGAGAGAGAGAGAGAGAGAGAGAGAGAGAGAGAGAGAGAGAGAGAGAGAGAGAAATAAAGACCAAAGGGTACAAACGGAAACGAGGTGGATCTCTTTTCTTTTTCCGACGGGATTTTCATCCAACTTTGCGGCGCCACCGTTCTCGTTATAAACGTCGTCGATGGATTACGTTTTACAACAACTGGAAAAAGGGTTTATCGATTGACCGTTTCACGATGGTATGCTTGCGAAATGTCAAAGTAGTCGGCCGTTTTACGAGTCCTCGTAAAATGAATTCAGTGCTACGTCGTTGCTAGAGATCGTTTTCTTTGCGTATAATTACCATATTCTCTCTCTTTCTGTCTATTATTTTTTTATTACTAACTATTCTATCGTG
The DNA here is from genome assembly GCF_905475345.1 of Vespula vulgaris. Lineage (NCBI taxonomy): Eukaryota > Metazoa > Arthropoda > Insecta > Hymenoptera > Vespidae > Vespula > Vespula vulgaris. Next base: position 2,915,890 of record NC_066588.1, read on the forward strand.
AACATTATTTAAATGTATTGCCCTAATTACAAGCAAGCACACTCGTGAGCCCACTTTCTCACTAATTTCTATTTAATTTTTATATGTCTTTGATAACATTCTTTATTTTTATATACTCGTATGTAAAAGAAAAAAAAAGTGCTTTCAAATCGCGCGCAGAGTGATTTGTGTTTATTAAACTCTTTTGAAAATATAGAAAAAAAGAAAAAAGAAAAAAAAAAGGAAAGAAGAAAAAAATTCGGTCTCGACCTTTGACACGCTTTCGCAAGTCACGCTAAACGAAAGTACAATCTATAAAAGATATAATCTAGCAGAGGGTCAAGCGAGCAAGCGAGCGAGCAAGCGAGCGAGCGAGTTAGCTTTTCCTCTTTTTCCTTCTCTCTTTCTCTTTGTAGAGTGAATCCGATCGATTTTTATCAAGGCCGGATTCGTAACGAATATACAAATAGAGGGTGGAAAGAGAGTGACGGGTCAAGGGTCACCGCTTTCGACGAATTAACTCGACTCGATTAGTTTCTAATTAAGTTTAAGAGCGTTTAATATCTAATGATAAGTTAGAACTACAGTTTTACTAGAATACTCGTTCACGTACCACCTTCTATCGTTTAGTCGACTGAAAACGTCCAACTTTCTTCTTGCGATCTAGTAATAGCATTAACTACGGGATGAAATTTCTTAAACGGTTACTCAGCACACGTAGGTATGTATATGTCTATGTACGTATTTATACAAGCGTATAAGAGTTCTATATAAGTTCTACGAAGGATGAGACGAGGAGGGGTGGACGGTGGCGATGGTGGTAGTAGTGGTGGATGATGAGGAGAAAAGCGTGTCTTTTAAAAAGCGACTCGAGTTGGTTCCGACAAAGTTAACGAGAGAAAGTTAGTTAATTTTGCAAAGGTCCTTTCAATCCTATTTTAAATTTCATTTCTTCATTAATTTCTTCTTAGGATAACATTTTCAAGTTTTCACGTTACCTTATCCTATTCCATTCGCGTTGAATTCATTCGCGCGTACTACATTTCTTACTTATGCAGGTATGTATGTAGATGCTTTTGAAAGGTAGAAACTTGACAGAGTAATAATACCGTCTGTTGGATCGAGCTCACTTCTCAATAGAAGTAGACGAAAAAGCAAAGGCGAACTTTAAAGAATGAAAAAGGCAAAGACTTCTCGCAAGACTCGCAAAAATCGATTTGGTTCTTTTCGTGAAAAGGAAAACGTGTTAGGAACTAAAACGATGAGAAAGAGAGATTCGCGTTCACGAGGAAAAATCTTATCGAGTACTGTCGAAAATTCGCGTGAGAAGTTAAAGAAAGAGTAAAGAGAGGTAAAAATCTTTTTCGATCGAGAAGAATAAGAATTTTTATAGCTTTTCCTTTGAACATTCTATATCTTTCGTTACACGAAAGTTGGATCGATGTTATCGCGATAAACTCGAGTGTATATTATATGTATATACGTGTGTATGTATATGTATGTATATATATGCGTCCGCTCGTTTCAAGGATCACTTGGTAATGCGTTAGAATCCATTCGTGAATTCGCATTTTCGTAGGTGCATTGTCGTAGGGTTCGTGAGAAGAGAAACAGATGCGGCTTGTAGGATGGGGATCATCCGTAACTAGATATGATATAGTAGTAATAATGCCATAATAAAAATTACAAAGGAAGAGAGAGAAGTAAGTTAACAAAATTTTTACAGACGAGTGATAATAACTTATTCGTTTAATGAACGTCCGATTGAACGAAAGTAAAAATTAACGAGAGAGAGAGAGAGAGAGAAAGAGAGAGACGGAGAAAGAAGGAAGTTAATAAAATTTTTAAATACAAGTAAAAATCATGAATTTTAACGTATCGTTTAATGTTAGTTCGATTGAATGAAAGTAACGTGACTTGCTAACTTTGGACTTTCGATAAAAGGAACACTAAGAAGAAATTAATGCTAGGTGATTGGACACGATCGACAATCGATTTAACGTACCCACCATAGAGAAATTCGCAATTCGAAGCAGTTTAAAGAGAGACTGGGTAGTAAAACGGAAAGAGAGACGTAGTCGTTCTCTTCGAAAGAAAGAGAGAAAAAGAAAGAAAGAAAAAGAGGTAGAGAAAGATTGCAAGCACTGCACTTTGTCTCGGAATAAAATCTTCGATGGAGAGGAAGGTAGAGTAAATAATACATATACCTACATATATGGTATCTTTAACATACGATATTTTCTCCAATAGGGAACGGAGAACGATGTATCGAGGAAAAGCTTATGTAAGTATAGGAAAACGTATATTATTTTTCTTTTTTTTTTCTTTTTTCAAATTCTCATTTATACGGGGATGGAAACACGAGGAAATTCAGTATGAAAAGCGAGATAAACGAAAAGGAATAAATAAAGAGAAGAAGACGAAGAAGAAGCAAAAATAGAAAAAAAAACAGAAGAAGAAGAAGAAGAAGAGGAAGAAGAGCGAGTCTATCCACCTTTCATTCTCGAAGTCTCTCACCCTCGAAGCCCTTCTTTTGTCTCCCGGCCTTCGAAGACGAGTTTCGAAAGCCGATCCTTTCATTCTTCTCTCTCTCTCTCTCTCTCTCTCTCTCTCTCTCTCTCTCTCTCTCTATCTATCTATTTCTCTTCTTTTCTCCTCTCTCTTTTCTTCGACAATATCGTCTTCCGTGTCCCACCTTAAACGAAGTTCAACAAGTTCCACACTCGAAACTTTGCCAATGTGAAGAAAAGAAAGGGACCTCTTCCGACGTTGCGTTTCGAGAAAAAGTGCCTTTGTTTTCTGAAAGCGAATGGATAGAGATATGGATATATATATATATACATATATGTATATATTTATGTATGTATGTATGTATGTATAAAAGTATAAGCACGAGCTGGAAAAATGCGTGCTTATCTCACTGTCTCTTTCTGTCTCTCTCCCTCTTTATATATATATATATATATATATATATATATATATATATATTCGAAGGGTGGAATCGATAACCATTGTTAGCTATGGAATTTGTTGATTCACTGACTTTAGGACGAAATAATTTCAAACGAAAATTTGATATAAATTTACGTATAAAAAATAAACGCATGAGAAAATATATTCGATGCGCTAATAGTTATTGACTTACCCCATTTTTTTGTTGTTGTTTCTTTTTATTATTTATTTACATATATTTTTTTATTTACACACACACACACACACACACACATATGTAAATAAATACACTCTCTTTTCTATCCTCAGAAATACAAAGGGTAAAAATTATAATCATTCTCAACTATGTAATTTGTCGATTCATTCACTTTAGAACGAGATAATTCAAACGACAATTTTATATAAATTTACGAATAAGAAATAAAGGAATGAGAAGATTTATTTGAAACGTTAATATTTACTGACATTTAGCCCATATATTTTGTATATTATTATTTATTTATTATATATATATATATATACATACACACATACATACACATATATACATATATGTACATATCTTTCTATTCTTCTTACGTTTTCTCTTCTCTTGTACGTTTCCCGATAGAATCAAGAATGAATAGGGCACTATTACGGCTAACGGCGCGTTCTGAATGCGGGCCAAGTGGCAGTACGCGAGGATGTCGGAAGAGAAGCAGAAAGTTCGCGATATGCGACCAGGAAGAAGGGGAACAAGAGAGAGATACAGAGAGAGAGAGACAGAGAGAGAGAGAGAGAGAGAGAGAGAGAGAGAGAGAGAAATAGAAAGAGAGTAAAAAGCAAGAGAAAATAGGGAGAAAGAGGGATGGAAACGTCGAGCGACTAGCTTCGTCGTTTATTTTCCACGTTCTGTCCATTCGTTTCTCGATGTCCGTCCATAGCTTCCGTGAAAATCCAACGAAACCCGTCGACCAATGTCTCTCTTTCTATAATATCATTGTTGAACGTTCCAAAAAATCATTTTTATTATTCCATTTGACGTCTTTATTAAGATCAGCATATTCAGAAATGTTCTAATTATAAAAAGATTTTCAATTATAAATATATCTATAGGTATAAGCCGTAATAATGCATTATCATTAATTCATTTTATATATATATATATAACACACATATATACATATATATATAGACAGACATATAGATATGTAGATATAAGAGCGGTACAAGTTCTCGCTGCACTATTCCTAAGAATTGCTCCATTTTCCTAGGTCATCTAAAAACGGAAATTATCTAATCGCGTCTCTCGGCATGGTGACTCCGACGTGCGTCAGACGACAAGAGGGAGACACTTTTCGGTACTTAGAAAAGCCATTTAAATATCTCGATTTATGGAACACGCTCTTGAAAATTCAGAAGAAACAGACACAAGAGAAACAAAGAAAAAAAGAAAGAGAAAAATTTTTGTTACTATCGCGCTGAAATTTGTGTGAATAAAATAATAGATGATTGTAATTTTTTGAATAGATAATTTGAAAAATATGAAAATCGATTCGGAGTTATACGGAACCACCAATCTCTATGAATATCCAATGGCTTTGTTACAATACATAACACACACACACACACACACACACATATATATATATATATATATATATATATATATATATATACACGATGGCAAAGGGAAATAACTGGAGTAAACTATCGTGCGAATAGAGTTCGTGTACCGTAGATATAACGATCCGAACAATATAATCGCTAATTAACGAGATACGCACGGTGCCGCGTACCATCGGCATAGCTTATGAATTCCAATCGAAACCGAGGATGCTCTTCGACGTAACGATGACCGAAGTGCGAGAGGAGACATGCGCGATACACAACGCATTGCAACGCAACGCAACGCAACACACAACACACAAATATAATACGACGTGACGAGGAAGGAGAATACGTACACCACGTATACTGCTATAATGCGTATACATATGTATATATACGTACATACATCATACATACATATATATACATATATATACACTCTATACGTTAGTGTATGTATTCAACTTGTATATTGGCCGACGAATCTCGTGAATGCGAGTACAGGGATTGAGAGAGGTCGAGAAAGGGCGTGGGGGTTGGTAGACGGGGTAGGGAGGTGAGAGGGTGGACTCGGTAGGTAGGAAAAGCAAATGCAATCAACTTACTCAGCGTTGCGTTGTTGGCTCGCGACTGGTCGGTCTGAGATCTGAGTAACCGCAGACGATTCAGCTTGCTCTGTTGCTGGTCCAGTCTGTGCCTCAATCTAGCGAGTTTGTCCTGCTGTGCTGGCTCCTGAAACACCAAAAGGAGACCATGCACCGTGGTTACTGAAGAACGAATCCCTTCTAGATCTTAGGAAAAATGTATTTATACGAGAAATCGAATTACGACGATCTACGAGATGATTCTTTTCTCGGTTTTATCTTGTGACGTAGAAAAAGACGTTCTTGGTAAGCTCGATAAAACCAAAAAAAAGAAAGAACACGATATAGATAGAGAGATAGAGATAGAGAGAAAGAGAAAGAGAGAGAGAGAGAGAGAGAGAGAAAGAGAGCAATTTAGAGATTTAGAGAGAGAAAGAGATGGATAGGAAAATAAATTCACGTTAGAGAAGAAAGAATTGTTTGTCAGTTTCTTTTTATTTATTTTTTTTTTCTGTTGTTTGTCTCTCCATTGGAAGAAAAGAACAAGATCTTACCTTTCATAAAATCTAGGTCGAAAAAACCTCGCGGATAAGGGAAAGAGGAAAAGAAGAGAATAGGAAATGGGGAAAAATAAGAAGACAGAGAGAGGGGGGGAGGGGGGTGCACATTTAATTTAAGCGTTAACATTCCTTTGCGAATAATTTTAAAAGCTTCGCGTTACTTTGGAAAACTTCTTTTCCCGTCTAACTTACTTAATCCTATCACGGTTTTTCCAATCTCTTTCAACTTTCGTATGGTTACTTATCTCGACGGTTTAAACGATAAGGAAAGAGAATTATAAATTTAACTGTGTCTTTATCAAATGGATGGAATCGGATTGCGTGCGTTCAAGTGTTGAAAATTAAAGACGTAAGATAAAAACGAATCAAAGAAAATAAAACTTCAAATTAGTAGCAAATATTCTAGACAATACGAATATATAGTTCGCTCGATCGACGATAAGAAAATTTGAAAATAAAATTTACGATGAGAACTTGAGAAGAATTGAGAAAATCGAATCGAAAGAAATATCATGACTATGCGAAAAAAGAGTTTGAAAGTTCGAAAGCCGAAGGCTTAGGACAGCAGGAATCACAAATCGGATTGGCATCTTTTTCTATTCGTCTACTAATTCTTATCGATCGCTCGAAAGACGTCGTTCTATACCTTTAGATAGATCGTACATATATACATACATACATATATACATACGTGCCTACCACTTTGTACTTACTTCCTATTGCTATATCTTTCTATCTTTTTTCTTTTCTTATCTTTTCTTTTTTTTTCTTTTCTTTTCTTTTTACTATCCTTTTTTCCTTGTACTCACAAAGAAAAGAAATAAAACCGCGAAATGATGGATAAAACTCGACGTCTTCGGGTATCGAAAGTCCAATTCGATTCTGAGATAGGAAAGGGGATTCTGTACGGCGGATTAGGACCTTCGTGTTCTCGATATATCAGAGGGTATGTGTCTACAGATAGAGTGAGAGTAAAAGAGAGAGAGAGAGAGAAAGAAAAAGAGTAAAAGAGACGGCGAACGTGTGACCTTTTCAGTATAGAATTCGCCGTAGAAATGAAGGATCTCGCGTGGTACCATAGCCATATAGGAAGATCAATATGTTCCAAGTGATATGTAGGTAACTATGCGAGATCGCTTTCCATTTTGAAAATTCCTCCACATTCCTCGCGCGCGCGGGCACGTGTCTCTACGTGCTCTACGTACTATGTGTGTGTGTGTATGTGTGAAAGAACGAACCATTGCGTGCTTTCCTCGATTTAACTTCCTATCACGCTATCATATACCAACATATATTATATGTCCTATCCGTCATGAATATAGATGAGACGTTTTATGAAATAGACAAAAGATATTATAGGAAAAAATAATTTTGCGAAAAGAAAAGAAAGAAAGAGACAGAGAGAGAGAGAGAGAGAGAGAGAGAGAGAGAGAGAAAGAGAGAGGAAAATAGAAGAAAACTGATACACACTTGAAGAAATTCGTAATCGTAAGAAGTACCAAGAATGACAAAAAGGAAGGAAGAGAGGGAGGAATGAGAGAGAGAGAGGGGTTAAATAGATAGATAGATAGATAGATAGATAGATAGATAGATAGATAGATAGATAGATAGATAGATATAGAGAGAGAGAGAGAGAGAGAGAGCATACGACACAGATCCGATTACACGTCGTAGACTCTATTGCCGTCGGTTAATCGGGTTAATATCGAACGTGAAGAGACACTTGGCCCGTTATTCGCGCTTCACACGAGCCACTACTACACTATACTACTACTACTACTACTACGTCACCACCACACTACTACTCGTCATGGGGGTTAAGTAGCTAGCGAGACGAGGAGACTCTTGTAAGAGCTTGCCTTTTCCTTCTTCATTGCCACGATACATGATACGTCTCATTACACGCACGCGTGCATTTAAAGTATTATCTATCCTTCTCATTCTCTCTCTCTCTCTCTCTCGTCTCTCGATAGTACCCAATCGACCTATCTCTCTTGACAACTTGAAAATTCTTTTGTCAGCTCGCGAACAGCTCGAAATTCGAAGAACCTTCGGAACCCTTCATCCTTTCTTCATCCTTTTCTTCCTCTTCTTTCTCCTCAAACTCTTCTCTATTCCAACCCCTTCGATCATTGAGGAGACAAAGAATAGTAGTCATCGATTTCTTCTATGTTGGGGATAAAGAACTTATACGATGAAAACATGGTACTCGCGAAAAATTGACGCGTCACGCTCGAAATATATGTGTGTGTGTGTGTACACACATGTTTATATATATATGTGTATATTATATATCTATCTACCTACCTATCTGTTCTATCTTCCTACCTACCTACATATAATAGATACATATCTACCTATCTCCACCTAAACCGATCGATTTGCACGACCACGAATTTCAATTTACCTGTGGAAAATTCGATCAGACTTGGCAGTTTCGAAGGATACGATGACGATGACAATGACGATGACAATGACAACGAGGATGAAGCTGACGACGACGACGACGACGACGACGACGACGAGTGACAAGGGACGAAGGGACGAAGGACGAAGACAGCTCATTGCTGTTGTTCTCCTCGCCTTCTATCTCCTATCCCTTTTCTTTTTTACCTCCGCGTTCGATTCTATTCTTGTGTCATTTGTCCGTAATATGATGGATTAAACGTTAAATGCGTTTCGAATCCGGTCTTCCGGCAGACTCTGGCAGACGTCGAAGAAATGAAATGAAACGAAACGAAACGAAACGAAAAGAAACGAAACGAAACGAAATGAAATGAAACGGAATGAAATGAAAAGGAAAAATAAAAAGGAAGAAAGAGAGAGAGAGAGAAAGAGAAAGAGAGAAAGAGAGAGAGAGAGAGAGAGAGAGAGAAGATAGCGACTCTCTCTTTCTCTCTCTCTCTCTCTCTCTCTCTCTCTCTCTCTCTCATTCTCCTTTCCTCTCTTGAAAGAGTAGGTAAAGATAGAAAAATAAGATCAAAAATTGAGATAGAAAGGGATAGAAGGGGTAGTCTAGTAGAGAGAGAGAGAGAGAGAGAGAGAAGGGGATGAAGAGGGTAACTCGTGACCGATTGGCACATCTCGTTATCGGAAACGAACTCGTTGACAAACGGAAGGACACGAAAGGAGACGCTTCGACGCGCCGATCTTCGAGAATATCGAAGCGGAGCGTTCTTCTATCCGACAAATTTCCAGGATGATTTCCTGAGAAGAGGAAGAAGAAGAAGAAGAAGAAGACGAAGACGAAAAAGAAGAAGACGAAGAGGAAAAAGAAAAAGAACAAGAAGAAGAAGAAGCAGAAGAAAAAGACGAAGACGAAGAAGATGAAGACAAAGATGAAGAAGAAGAAGAAGAAGAAGAAGAAAACGAAGACGAAGACGAAAAAAGAAGAAGACGAAGATGAAGAAGAAGAAGAAGAAGAAAAAGATTAAGAGAAGGATGGGAACTGTTGACGAGATGAAGACACCGATTTCTCTTCTTTCATCTCTCGTCTCTCGTCTGTCGTTTCTCGTCCTTATTTTACATCTGAAATCTTTCATTTCTCTCTCCCTCTCTCTTTCTTCGTCTTATTTACGCTTGCTTACCTGTGCGCCTCGAAGCACGGCTAGACGGGCCTCCTTTTGCTCTAGGAGGCGCCTCTGCTGAGCGATTTCCCGCTGTTGCCTGGCCGCCATGCTTTCAAGCTCGCTGAGCACCAGCACAGCACCACCCCCGCCCACTGGTAACTGAAATAACAGAAATTAATATAAAAGGATATTAATAAAATGAATATAGACAGGTATATGTAATATATATATATACATATATATATACATACACATATGCATACACACATGTATATATATAAATACACCCTATGATCGTATAAAACCATTTATTTGATTCTCCGATGAGCCACATTCCAATTATTCTAAATGTTATATGTATATATATAAAACGCAGATATATAGGTATATGTGAAATATAAAAATTATTTCAAAAAATTGTGAAAACTCTTCTCTCTCTCTCTCTCTCTCTCTCTCTCTCTCTCTCTCTTCAACTTTGATCAATTTTTTTAATTTCCTCCTTTTCTTCCTTCTCCCCTTTGCACCCCCTCTTATCCTTCTCTTCTTCGAATTTCATGGAGTTTTTCTTTCTCGTTCGACTGACAGTTAATTATTTCGAAATCTGACGGAAAACTAGAGCGGGTTTAACGCTCTAACCCGAATCGTGGTTTAAAGGATCGAGCTTTTCAAGGGGAGATAGAGAGAAAAATGGTCTTCTTTGAGGGGAGGGAGAGAAAGATGGGGAGAGAAGAAGGGATGAGGATAAGGTGGGCGGACGAAAGACGTAAAACGATAGAAAGGAAAGAGGGTCGAAGTCGAAATCGAAGCCTATGTGATCGAGGGTTGTTGAGCATCTTGGAGGGTTCTGGGCCAAACGATAAACGTTCTTTGCTACGATCTCTCTCTCTCTCTCTCTCTCTCTCCTTTTCTTTACGGTAGATCTTGAAAAAAAAAAAGAGAAAAAAAAGCTTAGTCCCTACGGTCTTGTTTTTATCAATCCATCTGTCGCAAAAGAAAATAAATGTGCTTTTCGTTTTTTTTTCGGCCATGATATATTTAGACTTAATTATTCAATAGATCATTCAATGATTTTAATCCTTGATACGCACATCCCTATTTCATATTTCGTTACGAATGAGACATGGAAAAGTTGCTTATCGCTTCGGGGAAGAAGTTATTATTTGGTGTTAGAGAAGAAATTCGTTAACAAACTTTCGCCGAACATACACACTCCATGTCCATCGATTATTATTATTTCCTAGAAACTCGAAGTAACTTCTCTCTTAACGGTGTTGCGCGCACACACAAACACCCACACACATATACACATCTATAGAAGGTACATATACAAAGTGATGCGCGTTCAGGAAATTAATGCCCGGAATTCTATCAAGGATGTCAGCTCGATGGAGATACGCTCGTTACGCGTCCGTCCTAACGAGCTTGCGTTCTCTACCCGGCAGACATTTTCATTTCTATCACATAAGCTATCTTCTACTCGAACAGACTGTAAAATTGATATATATATATATATATATATATATATATATATATATATATAATCGCTCGATACTCAGAGGTGAGAGAACGAAGGACGATAGAATTCGAAATAAAAGACAATTTTTTATTTTGCTTTTTTTTCTCGTGTTTTTTTTCACGATCGATAGATAGATCGATCTTTCGAGGCGTCTTCAAAAATTGTTACAAGTGAACGTATGGATACGAACATCGATAAGGATCACTGAAAGCTGAATCGTTACTTGGAACTTTCCTGTGAAAATGAGAACGTAAGGAAAAATGTAACTTTGAAACTTTGAAAAGCCCTCAGAGTATACTCTAAACTACATACATATGTGCATACATATATAAGTATCCGTAGGCCATCGAGAAACTTTGCGCGTTTTCCTTGGAAGATCGGTAAAAAGGTGGAACGTAGATGTAAATGTGAGAATAGTAAAGAACCGTAAATTTATTTTCTCTATCTTTTATCTATCGACGCTCTCGAATGAAAAGTACTTACTATTCCTACGATCGTAGAGATTCGAAAGAAAAAGAGAAAGAGAAAAGAAAAGAAATCAACGAAAAACAAATGTTCGAAGAAAAGAAACGATAAAAATGATTTTCATCAACGATTGTAATTATTTTACGTTTAATCGTTAATATATACGATAACGATATACGTAACGATTAACGTAATAAAACGAACAGAATGATTTTCATTAAAACTAAATCAATCAATATGCTTACTCGAAAGAGAAATATCGAAAATAATTACGTATGTAGATACTTTCGAAGTATGATCGAAATATCCATTTTTAAATGGAGGATCTATAGGGAAGGGAAATAGAGAGAAGAGAGGCGTGATTGATCTTTCTACCCTCTCTCTCTCTCTCTCTCTCTCTCTCTCTCTCTCTCTCTCTCTCTCTCTCTCTCTCTCTCTGTATTTTGGCGAGGAAATTTCATCGGGAAATTAATTTATATCGAATTTCGAGGCCACCGGATGCGGCACTATGGCTGACGTTAAAGCACATCCCTTGTAAGTAGCAGGCTCATCTTCTAGTGAATGGTAACATTTGCACGGGCCAAGCACAAACGTCCTATATTTAGGAGCGTATTGCATCCTTGGACGTGGGTGTACGTGTATACCGAAACGCAATTCTATGTCACGGATAGTGATAGCTAGTAGCATCTCTCTGCTTCTCTCTCTCTCTCTCTCTCTCTCTCTCTCTCTCTTATATACACACTCTCTTTCTCTATTCACTACCGTGTTCTCTATATACAACCGGACGCGTACGGTGACGTATGTCCGTTCCGTTTAAGGTAACTGATCCTTCTTATCCAAGGTATCGGTTTACACAGGGCTATCCATAGCTACAAGCCTAGAGAGGCATATAGTGGTTGGAAACGTATGATATAACCCTTTGTACAAAGGAGAGAAAGAGATTTCTCATGTTTCCAATGAGATTCGACATAATGACGACTATAATACCGGTCTTTTCGTTTACTCGATACAAACGTTTTTTTTTTCAAAGAAAAAGAAAAAGTAGAGAGAGAGAGAGAGAGAGAGAGAGAGAGAGAGAGAGAGAGAGAGAGAGAGTTTCAAGAATAGATTAATTAAATACGATTAATATTCCACAGTTAAGACTATACATATATTTATAGAGTAAATATATATCTTTTAGAACTAAACCGTTCTAGTATGAGTTAAAGTTGTTATAATATTCTGCTACTTGTATAAACGACGTCAAAGAGGTGTAACGAACGTAAAACGGACGGAGAAAACGCTTCAGTTTTCGTTTATCTTACGAGACCTCCGTTTTATGTATTATTATCTATATTGTATTTATAATTGTTGATTAAGAAGGAATAGAACATTGTAATTATCTAAAATACGTTTCGACCTTTATGTACTGGTACGTACTTACGTATATTACGTGCATGCATTTTTACGTAAGATTTCGATTTTCGAAAATGAGGTATTATAATCGACACGATGGTTTCGTTGCAAAACTATTAGACTTAGTTTATGCTATGTATTTATGTAAGTACGTATGTATGTACGTACATATGTATCTACTTACGTTTGACCTCTAGGAGGTCTATCGCTTGATATCCGAGAGAAAAGATCGATATTTACATACATACATAGACACATATATACGTACATATATACATTATATATGTATGTACGTGCACTCTCTTTGGATGAGAACGGATCACCGTCGAGTGCACGGTGATCTGATCGTGCTTATTACACCTACTCGATCGTTAGCAACGCCAGTTTATCGCGATAAAACCGGCAAATCGATGTAGATAAGTAAGTACACATTTACGTATGTATGTATGTATGTATGTATGTATGTATATAGGTAGAAAAATTTTATTCGATTTGAACGAAGGTCTAATAATAATCATTTTCTACGATAAAACATTTTAAAAATGTTTGTAAAAGTGTCCATTTTAATTTTACATTCGTAGAAAGTCTGTGTTTTTTTTTCTTTTTTTACTTTCGAAAGAATAAACAAAATAAAATTTGTTTTGAGTAATAAGTCGCGTAAGCAACGACTACGTTGAATACATTAAAGATTCTCTTTTCATTTCTTTTCGCACGTGACACGTGATATATGCTACATACACATTTTATATATTTATATATATAATGTGTATGTACGTACGTACTTATCCTACGCAACTACGCATACACACACGCACATATACATATAGATATTTACTATTAGAAACGTAAGGATACCGGTGTTCTCCTTTGAACGACGTAAAGACGTCGTTGTGCCAATTTCGCCGTGGTGATTAAGAAAATTTCCGTCGTCTTTACTCGAGAGAACGACGATATACGTCTCTGTGTGAACATAGAACAAGAGAGAGAGAGAAAGAGAGAAAGAGAGACAGAAAGAGAGAGAGAGAGAGAGAGAGAGAGAATGTGTACAAAAGGATCCTTTAAATCGATCCTCTCTCTTTCTCTCTCTTTCTTTCGTAGTCAAATAAATTCCCGTAGGTGCTATAGCCAGAAGGAATAGAATCTGTGTGGTGTGTGTATTTCGAAAGAGACCAACCTTTCAGAGACGTTCCAAGTTACACAAAAGAAGGCATCCAATTTAGCGAAGAAGAAAGAAGAAGAAGAAAACGAAGAAAACGAAGACGAAGAAGAAGAAGAAGAAGACGAAGACGGAATGTTAGTTAGTCTTTGACGAGCAACGATAGTTCTCCACTTGTCGTCGTTTTCATGAGTCTTCCGGGAGATAGAGTAGCACGTTTAGAAATTCTTAATAATTATCCTCCTTTATATTATTAACACCCTTTAGAATTGTCTCTAGATATCGTTTGTTGGTAGATAATAACCGGCCAGCCCGGATGATTTTCTTTCGCGAGATTGTTCCATGGAATTGTTCGTAATTATTATGCGAATAAAGACGATAATAAGGATTTCTATCCTTTTTCTTCTTATTTTTTTTTTCTTCTTTTTTTCTATCATTTTCAGGGACAGCGAGTATATCCCGCGAAGATAAATAATAGGTTGAAACTTTTGAAAGCAAGGAAGGATAGGGGATGCGGGATTGGGGGATGAGGGTGCGGATGGTTTTGTCAAATTGATGGTTCTCTCAAACAAAGAGAATTAAATATATATTATTTATACGTACGTATCAGAATGTACCAACGAAAAATGTACAACAGGATTATTATGAGATCTAATGATTCTTTTTTCTTTTTTTTTCTCTTCTTTTTTCGTTCTTTTTTTTTTTTTTAAATAAAAAAAATGTCGAGTTAGATTAATCTTATTTTCGAAAGGATGGATGGATCCTTATCGTGTATTCTTCCTTTTTGGGCTAATTAGAGTTTAATGACGAAACTTTTTAAAAATCTTAAATGACTACAGGAGACAAGTGGCATGTTATTTTTTAGGGTCTTTTAATACTCTTTAAAACAGCTACTACTTTCTTTTTCATTTTTATTTGTTTAATTTTATTTTTTGTTAATTTTGAATCATCAGTTTCCCCGGAGAAAATTCATTTCGAATATTCCGATTGAAAAACAATTTGTATTTTATTAAATATTCAAAATGCGTATCGCCGACCACCGTGCAATATAATTGCTCGGTGGTACGTCAAAAATTCTGTAGTATATCCGGTGTATGTATCGATGAATGCCTGGATTGTTAGTATCTTGGCTAACAAAATTATCGATCCACCCTTTTTGCTAAATAATTTGACCTGGAAATCGTAATTTGATTTATTTCAGAGCTGGATTTATCTATTAATCTAATTTTTTTCGTTCTCCTTTTTTGTTCTCCTTTTTTATACGTATTTTTTCTTTCTATGGGGATATTTACAATCGAGTATATACGTCATCCATCCAATAGTCTTCGTTAGGAGAACTTTAGTACCGACATAGTGCTGAAGAATGCCGTCGAATTACACCGGATGTATCGGAAAATATTCGATGTTACATCGAACAAAGATTGTATTATTGTATTACTGAGGTCAGCGATACGCATTTTGAATATTTAATAAAGTAAAAGTTGTCCTCAATTTGAAACAACAATTTCGAAATACACCTTCTCGATAGATATCGATAAAAAATGATATCTCCTCATTGTTATTTAACAAAAATTCTTTAGGGGCTTGTCATCCCCATTTAGAGAATCAGTTCAAAATGGATAAGTTTACAAGAACCTGTTTCTCTCGAGAACAAGACTGGCCTGTCTCGGCGATTTTACAAAAATAAAAGAACAAAAAAAAAAATCATTAAATTTCACAATACTCCTAGTGAACAAATTTTTCCTTGGAATACGAAATTAGATTTCCTAATCATAAGTTAGGGAAAAAAATTATCGGTTTTCGTAATAATCCTGTCGGACGACACTTTTTCTTGAAGAAAAAAATCTCTATATTTCATAAGTCGTAAATTAGGAAAAAAGTCATTAGATTTCATAATAATTCTGTTGGACAGCGCTTTCCCTTGAGACAAGGAGTCACTAGATTTCATAATCGTAGATCGGGACAGGAGTCATTGAATTTTACAATGATTCTGAGTGGACGATATTTTTCCTTGGGGTAAGAGATCACTGGATTTCACAAATATAGATCGGGACTGGAGTTGTTAAATTTCATAATGATCCTGATGGACGATGCTTTTTCTTGGGGTAAAAAATTATTACATTTCATAAACATAAAATTCAAATTGATGAAAAGTCAAGAGACTTGATGATTTTAATAAACCCTTTTCTTTGAGATACTGCATATACATACAGTGTATATATACATACATACATATATATATATATATACATAGATTCACATTGTAGATCGTATACCGCAAAACGCGCTTACCTCGTTCTCGAGGCGAGCATTCTCATTGGTATCGGGTTCCTTGCCATCCGGAAGTTTCTCCTTAATAGACAGCAGTTTCGGTTTCCTCCTTGATCTTCCATGACGTAGCTTCACCGTAACCGTCTTCGACTTGAAGTTTTCCGCCGGATAAACGCAAGCCAACATTGTACTGCCGTCCCGCGCGGAGGAACTATTTACGTTCTTCGAGGAAATCTCAAGGTTCCTCTTAACGCTCTTTACTTCCGGTATCGTCGCTATACTTTGATTGCACCGCGCCACGTTTCTTAACGCGGCGACACGTAATTATTTCAAATCTCTTCTTCTATTCTCTTACTGATAGATCAATCTATCTCCGTTGGACGGAGAAAGAGAGAGAGAGAGAGAGAGAGAGAAAGAGAGAGATATATATTTCTCTCCTCTCATATATTTCCAACTTTCGTTAACGAAAAATTAGATAATGAAACGCAATGTACTCAACGTTCCATGGACGGACGACCTTTAAAAAGAAGAGATTTTTTGCACGCTCGAATAAAGTCGAGTAGAGTTAGAATGT
>NC_066588.1:2937500-2960000 GCF_905475345.1 Vespula vulgaris
AGAAAAGAACAAAAAAAAAAAACAGAAAATTAAAAGGAAAAAAAAGAAAAAAGAAAAAAAAAACATTCGAGAAAAGACAATGGTATCGGGGGCGACAGCCTCTTTGTGTGTAAAACGAGAGAGATTTCGTGCCTCTTCGTGTATACGACGCCTTGCATTTTTCCCTTCCCCTTTCCTCTCGATCTCTTCTTCCTATCTCTCTCTCTCTCTTTCTCTCTCTCTCTCTCTCTCTATCTTTCCTTCTTTCATTGCAACCTCCCATATAACGTCTCCTTGCATGTCACATTGGTGTAATCAACGAGAAGAACAGAGATAGAGACAGAGATGAAGAAATAAAGCGAGAGAGAGAGAAAGAGAGAGACAGACAGACAGAGAGAGAGAGAGAGAGAGAGAGAGAGAGAGAGAGAGAGAAAGAGAGAGAGAGAAAGAGAGAGAAATAAAAATATAAATAAGAAGGCACGTCATTCGACGAGGACGATTTTTAACGACCACTCAAGAAATACGACACAGAGACAGTGAGAGAGAGAGAGAGAGAGAGAGAGAGAGAGAGAGAGAGAGAGAGAGAGAGAGAGAGAGAGAGAGAGAGAGAGAAGATAATGATTTCTTACTTTGAATAACCGAAGATACCGCGTGTCTCAAACGAAAAGAAAAGTACCTATAATTCTCGATCCCGTCTTTTACAATGTAAATCAACTTTTAGCGTATCATTACTCGTAATTTCTTCTTCTTCTTCTTCTTCTTCTTCTTCTCCTTTTTTCCTTCTTTATACTCTTCCTCCTCTCCTATAGTTCCTCGAAACTATATCTTTAGCGTTTCTCTTTAAAATTCGAGTGTACCATTTACTTAGAAACTTCTTTAAATTCTCGAAGCATCTTCTCGATAACTCCTTGTGGGTCATTCGTTAAGAAATAAATATTTACCGATTTTCTTTCCCTTTGTATGTGCCTTTCAGTACGAATTTAATTAATTAACAACATGTTAGTTACGTTAAGACGTATTTATCCCACTAATCACCGATATCGTTTTAATCTCCAACCATCTCCCCTCTCTCTCTCTCTCTCTTTTTGTTTTTAGACGAGTTCAAGGTAATTGGACTTAGCACGAGATAGCGTTGCGAGAAAAGAATTTTTCAAGCGTTCGCGAACGCGTATTTCATTTCTTTCACGTGTATCATCATCTTTGTGCTACGAGGGAAGATAAATATCTTTATGGATCTTTTCATTAACCATCTACCCCTCGCCCTTATCCGCTGCTCCACGTCTTTTTCCATTACTTTGTCTTTCTTTTATATTTCTTAACAAGAAACGATGAAATTTGTCAAAAATGATATTCCGCGGAACATATTACTACGTTTGTAAGAAGCGAGAAGGATAATTAACGAGAAAGAGAATTTTTAACGAGAGTTTCAAAGTAAAAAGAGAAAAAAAAGAAGAAAGAAAGAGAAATAAATCAAAGTCTTTGTCGTTCAAAGATTATCTTTCTCTTTTTATCTCTCTCTCTTTCACTCTTGAAATCTTACCGTTGCATCGGTCGACATACGGTACACGCGTAAATGACGTTCACTTGCATTACGATGTCTATGCATTCGTGTAAGTATATACGTATCTATGTACGTACGTATGTATCTACATACATACGTACATATGTATCTAACTACGATGTACTACGTTAACATCCTAACTGCATTTTCCGCGTACGAGTTCAACCGCGGAAAAGAGGAATGAATTAGAAGGAAAATAAACCAGAGAAAAACCAGAAGAGAGAAAGAAAGAAAAAAGAGAAAGAGAGAGAGAGAGAGAGAAGACAAACACGCATACAAAACTAGAAGCAACAGCGTCACCCTTTTACTATCCACTAGTTGATATATTTTCTTCACTTGGAGAAAAAGTCCTTCGGTTAGTTACGTTTTACCATGGTAAAAAGGTGATACTCGACTCGGTACTTTGTGTTTGAAAAAATGACGAAGATTCTATATATTTTTATACAGAAAAAAAAAGAAAAAAAACAAAGAGAGAGAGAGAGGAAAAAAAATTGATAGCGCGACAGGAGTGTCGCTTTAGCAACTTTCTAACGTCAGCAATGAACCCTCGTCCGGCTTCCTTTGGCAAAAGATAAGAGGAACGACAGCGTCTACGAGAAAAGTCGATGAACATAAATCTTGAAAGAGGGTGTTACGTTGATATCGTATAAACGGACGTTACGTCGTTGGATACTCGGGTAAACTTTCATTGAGGCTGCTGCTTTTTTTTTTTAAATCTACTCTTACTATATTATCAATGATTCGATTAAATACATTCTATTCTGCGAATTAAAATCATCGACGATATTTCTTTATTATCTTTTTCACTTTTTTAGTTTTTTCATCTTTCGATCTTTTTATTTCTTTTCTCTCTCTTTTCCTTTTTTTGTTTCTATTAGGTAACATTTAAATATTCAGTCTCTCTTCAATCTTTCTATGTCTTTTTTCAATCTTTTTGTTTCTCTTTTCTTTTTTCCCTTTTGGTTCGACTATTTAATATTTTTGTTCTTTATCAAAGATCTTCTTTAATATTCTTCGACGATACGTCGCGTCGGTAAGTAGAATGAAATTTTGAAAGAGAAAGAGAGAGAGAGAGAGAGAGAGAGAGAAACAGAGAATAGTTATGCGTATTTATTAACGTATGTAGATGCGATTGTTGGAGAGTCTTGAGGGGAATATTAAACGCATGCAACAATGCATTTCTAGCCAGCGAGTAAGCTTGTTCCCATTCATACATTTTCAAAGCACAGATAGAGAAAGAGATAGATAGATAGATAGATAGATAGATAGATAGATAGATAGATAGATAGATAGATAGATAGATAGATAGATAGATAAATAGATAGACAGATAGATAGATAGATAGATAGAGAAAGAGAAAGAGAGAGAAAGAGAGAAAGAGAGTATTGTCTCTCTTTCTCTAATTCAGCCTATACTCTAGTTTCCAATCTACCGCTAATAGAAACCTGTGGGGTAGCTCTTCGCTTCCTCATTCAATTTTCGTGCGTATTTCGAATGATTGTTACGAGAGAAAGGGAAATTCGATTCGGTGAGGAATATTTGCTTTCTCGTTTTCCGGAAAGGTTTCTTGGTAGGTAAGGTTCGTACCATTTACAAAACCTTTCTGCACAGCGAGTTGTAACGATGTAAACTAGAATGTTCTGACTAAACGAGAAAGAGAAAGAGAAATAGAAAGAGAGAAATAGAAAGAGAGGGAAAGTACATACGGACAATTATATATTAGACACAGTTGCACGAATTTCTCTCGAGGCTTACATAAATACCCGAAAGAGAAAGAGAGAGAGAGAGAGAGAGAGAGAGATTTATTATGATGCGTAAACATCATAAACATGCGTTGTGTATGATATGAGAACGAAGATGTTACGGTTTCGCGTTTTAATAACAATTCACGTAATCAGACGCAATTATGTCTACCATGACGAATCTCATACGAAATAATAATCTTTAGAACGAAGAAAAATTGATGAAATAATAACATGGGTAAAACATTTTTCTTAACTTTTTATTATAATGATATTATAACGATTTTATATCTTTTCTATTCTTTATAATGCGATAATGACATTATAACGATCTTATATCTTTTCCATTCTTGATGAAATATGTTTACACACACACATATATATATATATAATATATAATATATATATACTACTGTATACATTATATACTATACATTCTCTCTCAGGAATTTAACGTGGTGTCTCTTGTCGTCGCTCAAGTAAACAAAATTCTTGTTACGAAGTGAACACACCAACCAACGTCGAGGGATATATATCCCGTATGTTAGCCGATAGTTACAATATACCTATACATAGATGTAACAAAAGTGTGTGTATGTGTATGTATACCTACATGCGTAAACGAGAGAGAGAGAGAGAGAGAGACAGGATGGCTATCGCGTATGGTTACTCATCGAAGTGCACGCGAAGAGAAGCGCGTATAGAACGTATGTATTAACGCGCGAATTAATGCACGCGACGACCATACCTTCCCTTCATTCCTCAGTACCATCCTCGTCCTCGTCCTTGTCCCCGTCCCCGTCCTCGTCCCCGTCCTCATCACCGTTCCCATCCCTGTCCTTGTCCCTATCTCTCATCCCTTCTACCCTTTTACTCTTGCTCGGCACTTTACAGCTTCCATCCAGCTTTCGCGGTCCATTGTTTTCGAGGCACCTGCCGATCGGCTTTTCACGACGTTCAAAATGCTAACCGATCGTACCTGAGAGGAGTAAACCGTGAACGAATAAAATTATTGAGTTTGAAGAAGAATAAGATTCTCAAGATTCTCGTCTTTTCGTTCTTTTATCTCTTTCTCTCTGCCTCTCTCTGCTCTTTTTTCTCTTCTTTTCTCTGTTTCTTTTAGAGAAGGGAAACGTTCTCGTTTCTCTTCTTTCTCTCCGGAAGCTCAGAGATTCGCGTCCGTGTGCATCTCTCTTTGTATGCGTGTATTTGTTTGTCTATTTGTGTATGTATTTGTGTGAAAGAAAGAGGAAGAGAGAGAGGAAGAGAGAGAGAAAAAGAGGGAGAGAGAGAGAGAGAGAGAGAGAGAGAGGAAACAAAGTTGCCTACGTTTTTCACGATATAAAAGAGAGACAGAGGATGATAGCAGGTGGGCCCTTCGACTGGTAATAATCGCTTTACTACCGCTGACAACTTTCCGCGATCGTTCGCGGAATAGAAATACTGGTTATTGAAATTCGAAACTAGGACTGGAGTTGAGCGCTACGAGTGAATCGAAAAGGAAATTATCGTGTTACTTCGTATCGAGAAAGACATATATATATATACATTGCTCTATACTATACTAACAAGAACAATATATATATGTATATTATATATAAAATAAAATATATATAAGTATATTTATATTGTTCTTTACTATACTACAATGCAATATATATATATATATATATATATATATATATATATTGCTCTTGTTGTCATGATGAAATTTCAAGAATACTTTTCAACAATGTTTTGTCTCTCTCTCTCTCTCTCTCTCTCTCTCTCTCTCTCTCTCTCTATCACTTTCTCTCTCTCATTCTCTTTCTCACTTTTCGTGAAAATCGAGTGACGTTGATATTGTAACGTTGCTGAGTCTAGTCGTTTAACGGAGCTTTCAAAGAATACTCGGAGAACGTATTGACGGGAGAAATCGATGAAAATGATAGACATTTAGTTTCTTTTCTCAATTTTTAGCTCTCAGCTTTTATACGCGAGAGGAATAAAAAGTTCTCTTGGTGTGATATTTAAAAATCAATTATTCTTATTCGAGACTTTTTAAGCTAATTTTCTCTCTATCTTTTTTTTACGGACTTGCATAGGATATTTTGGCACATCTAGAAATTTTTGGTACCATTTCTGTATAAGTATATATATATATATACATATATATATCTTCCTCTCTCTCCCTTTTACTCTTTAATGTTATCATTTGTACGAAATATTTATTAAAAAGCCTGCGTATGATGGGCGTCGTGTTAACCCAGAAATTTTCGAGAGCGTTTAAAAACAACGTACACGTACACACGTACACATTATACACGCGCACGTATAAAGATATACATAAAACAAAAAAAAAAAAAAATGCATTCATGTTATGGATTAATTGAAATTGTCGGTCAAGGATTGGACAAGTACGATCAAATATTCGTGAATTTCTCTCGTTTCGATTAATCGATCCAAATTTTCGAATGAATCGATCATTATTATCGATCGAAAATATAAAATATGTAAAAAGGAAATGATCGTTATCGGATCATATCTACGAGAAAGAGAAAGTTATAAGAGTAAGGAGAAAAAGGGGAAAAAAAAGAAAAAAATATATATATATGAAAAAAGGAAAGAAAAGACAAAAGATATAATAAAAAAAAAAAAAAAAAGAAAAGAATAGAGAGAAAAGGTGATGTTGAAAAAAATAAAAAGGACACGATTCGCGAGTTTTTCCTAGTGATCGTTGTCATTACCGGGGGGAAATTTAAGTTGGATATTAAAACTTTTCTGGAGCGTTCTGGTATCGCTTGTCTTTCTCTATTCCTCTCTCTCTCTCTCTCTCTCTCTGTTTCTCTGTTTCTCTCTCTCTCTATCTCTCTGAGGGCCAATATAGTTACAAGAAAAAGGGAAAAAGAAGGATAACTAGAAGTAGAAAGAGATATAGATATAAGATATACGAGAGTGGAGAAAACGTTTCTTTCTCTCTCTCTCTCTCTCTCTCTCTCTCTCTCTCTTTCTTCTTTATCTTTACAATATGAAGAACATTTTCCAAGTTTTCAGATTAAAAATCCTAGTGTATTAACGATTACTCCTCGAAGCTTTTCTATTCTTTTCGAAAAACTCGTTAACGCTCGTCTGCATAAAAAAATATCTTTTATATCGAAACTACGATACGTTTCATCGTTTTTTATGGATATTCTATATGAGAAAGAGAACAAGAAACGCACACACTCACGCAAACACATGCACGGAGAAAAAAAGAGAGAGAAACGTGGAAAAGATATATAGAAAGATAGCACGTACATAGTTTCATGTTAGATTTTGTGATAGATTTCATCCCCATCGTGAGGAAGTTCTAACGAAATCTTTTAAATATACTTTTCTTTTTTCTTTTCTACTATATTCTAAAGAAAAAAATCTATCAAATTTTATGACGACTCCATCCATCTATCCATATTAGTAATCACTCACTGACATACATCCGATTCACACACTACGCGCGCACACACACATATGCATATATACACACACGCGAATATTTTTACGCAGGGACGACAATAAAAATCCATTCGCGATGCGCGATCGAGGCCGATTAAATTTTTCAAAATTATTTCGTTGTTCGTTCGACGAATGCCGAAAACTCGATGGTTCGGTTTATTACATATAGATACGTCTATATTAGAGAATTTCTATTTTTTTATTCTCTTTCGATTAAATTTCGAAAACGGTTAAGCGTGAATACGTTGGAAATTAATTCGACTAGTTATTCATAGTTGGTTACGTATATTTATAACTATTATTATAAAATATATATATATATATATATATAAAAATTTCATATATATATATAAGATATATATGAAACTTTTTCTTGACTTTTTCATATGAAAAATTTACTTCGAAATCGTTCAAAGATATCGAAATTAAATGTTTCGTTAGTCGTGAAAGATTAAAACAGAAAAAGGACAAAGCTTAAAGAGCGAATATATTCGATACCGTTTTCTTTGTCTTTCTTTTTTTTTCTTGATAATTTTTTTTCCTTCCTTCCTTCCGTTTTTTCTCCCTCGACTATCTACTTCGTTTTCATCTGTTAATTACGAGAGATTCCATCGGTCCATTCGATTATCGCTTAATTAAAAATTTTACATCTCTCGAGTCACATTCGATATCAATTCGCTAATCGAATTCTATCTTTATCTTTATTTTTATCTTTATCACTTTCTTTCTTTTCCTGTTTCTCTTTCTTCTTTTTTCCGTTTCCCTTTTTATTTTATTTCGTTACATGTTCCATTTTTATCTATATATAACGGCGAAAACGTGATTTCTACAAATCAATTACTCTTTCTCGAGCCACCCCAGGCTAATTTTATTTATTTATTTACTTTTTCGAATCATAAAGCCTCGAAAATTTTTTACGACGTGAAAAAATAAAAAGAAATAAAAAGCTTCTCGATAGATAGAGCAATGTTTTTTCTTTTTTTTAAATCATCCGCGAAACTTTCGTTCTCCATTCTGTGGAGTTTCAAAGAGATCCCTCATTCGGAAATAAAATCGATAGTTCCATGTCGTGGTATCGTCGACGAACGAAAATTCAAGATTTTTCGAAGCGTAGAGGAGACTTTCTTATATCCGAAGAAATCCCGTTTTAGAAGAGATACATAAGAGAAGAGAGAGAGAGGTAGAGAGGTAGAGATAGGCAGATAGAGAGAGAGAAAGAGAGAGAGAGACTTTGACGAGGAAACATCCTCAGGATTTGCGAGTTCACCGTAACGCTTTTAATACTAACAAGGATGAGTACAAAGCCCTGTAAGACTCGAGATGTTGTTATTATTATTCGAGAAGAGCTTCGCGTGACTTCGAATAAACGTGTCCTTCCCGATTAACGTCATCGGATTTGCTTCTGTATAAAACTTAGACATGGATGTATTCGAAGTGTCTATCTATGTGTTGTTCGTTCGGAGAAAGGATTTTAATCGGTTTTGTATAAACTTAGAAAGAGTATACCGATATATACTAGGAGACCTTCGGAAATGATAGTAACTTTAGTCGTTATAATGTTTAATGTAACGCGTTTCCTATATACATATTTAAAAGTCAATCCGCCAAATGAAATTTCGATGATGAAAACAATTTCGTTAAATCGTTTATTAAGTTTATTATTAGTATATCAAAAGTAGTATGAGAGAAAGAAAGAGAGGATATGTCGTTGAGAATACGTCGTGTACTTTGATGAATATGAGAACGTGACATTCATAAACGGAATCGATTCGAATCGATATCGAGTAAACCGAACATAAAAAATACATAGATGAAAGAGAAGTAAATGTTTATTCATCTCTCTCTCACCCCCAGTCCCGCCACCCTGTTTACTTTTCAACGAAAACAGAAATTTCTATCAACGTTAGAATTCTATAAGACTCTTTTTGATTTCCAAATCTTCTTCTCGATCAAAGTAAGCGATTGGATGTCGAAGAGATCATAAAAAGAATCGGATTAAAAATCGTATTAGTATAAAAGAAATATTTCGAAATCGTGTTAGTACGAAATCGATTATAAAACAATCGTATTTTCAAAATGATTAATAATAACCATAATAATAATAATGAAAGAAGGGAAGAAAGAAAGATAAAAAAAAAAAGAAAAGAATTTCTTTTCCAATTGAATTATCTTATATTCTCCGTCGGTTTCGTTCGATGAAAATAGTAAAGTTTAAGTTTAAAAGCTACCCAAGCGATATCGACGGAACAGAACGTTTATAACCATTATAAGAAATAAAGAGTCGATTCTCGCGGCTCGATATCCCAGCAGTCGATTCGGCACGACGTTAGCGAAGGAGCTAACATAGAATATCTCGAAGCATTTCCGATCGGCATTTTAATTTACGCCCTTCCAGATATATAAAGTCCTAAATTCTTCGCGACTATTAAACCCGACACACTCTGTTCGAGGCTTGACCTGGATCGACGAAGAAGAAGAAGAAGAAGGAATAAGTATACTACGAACGTTTTATTTCGTTCCCTTTCTCCTCTCACCCCTTCACACACCCCCTATCCCATCTCTTTTATTCTCCCTTTTCCATCTTTTACAAAATGCCAATGACTGCTTCTTCGATCGTGATATAATTGTTTTCTTTTTTCCTTTACATATAAACAACACCACGATTTATCTATAATGTAGTAATATAAACAAAACGTTTTGTACGTATAATATTGTTACTATTATATCTATGTACAGCACGTTCCATTTGGAGAAATTGCTCATGAAATATTTCTAGTCGAAAATATGGTGATTTTTAAATATCCCATATGCGAACGTGATTATTAAATCATTTTTAAACACACGGCCAGCAAATTAGCCAGAATCATTGTACCGACCGAAACCGGTGATGGAAAACGAACAATAACTTCCGTATGAAAAGATTAATCTCGATTTAGATTATTACGTTCCAAAATTCATTTCCCCGCCGCCGTGAATAATCGCCAAACGGTGGTAATCGCGTTTAAACGTAAACTACGTGTTTTCCCTTCTTCGCGTTCGTTCGCCTGGAAAATTACTAAAAATAATTGAAAATCCTCTCTCGCGAGCGCGCGCTGATTGCGGTTAATGATCGTGCCAAAGGAACAAAAGGAAGGAACGAATAAAAAAAAAAAGAAAAAAAGAAAAAGAAAAGAAAAGAAAAGAAAAAAGAAACGAAAAGATAAAGGAAAATAAATTTCTTCTTCTTTTATATCCCACTTTTTTTCTTTCCTCGAACGATTAAAATTCGAATTCACAATAATCGCAATATATATATATATATAATTGATAAAAAGAATTTCCATTTCGTTTTCTCCGCTACAATTTTATACTACCTTATTTTCTTTTTCCTTTTCTTTCTCTTTTTCCCCTCTTTTTTCTCCTTTTTTTTCCCTTGAACAATTAATTCGTAAAATCAATAGATTATAATTAAGTACGCGATTACGTGACTGGAATCGGAAGTTCCTAGGTGATTTTAAAAATCAATTAGATTCGTTCTCCTTTCCGAGAATATTTTAGGCTAATTCCTTCTTCTCTTTTCTTTCGATTCTTTCTTTTTATTTTTATTTTTTTTTTAATTTTATCTTTTTTAAATAGCAAAAACCTTTCTTGTGGTTTCACGATCCGACAAAAAGAAAGAAAGAAAAAAAGAAGGGGGAAGAGAAAGAAGAAAAAAGAAAAAGAGGAAGAAAAGCTTGATTTAGAAGTACGCTTCGAAAAAAGGATAATTAATTTTTAAAAATCGTTTAGTTACACTTGCTATAGTTACAGCTTCTACATTCGATATTCGTATCACTCAAGTATCTAATCATTTTCTATTGCTTCTTCACACCCACGTCACTACTATATCTTCCTAGATTTATACTCGTAACTTTCGTAAATCGAAACAAGTTACTATTTCACAGTAATATTCGTTCGTTCGTTCGTTCGTTCGTTCGTTCGTTCGTTCATTCGTTCGTTGCTTCGTTCGTTCGTACGAAAGCAGTTACTGGATTTGTTCCGACGTATTCCTCGGACGACAAACTCAGAAACTTACAAACTCGTTACGCTTTTGTGCCGTGGGTAGAGCACGACGTTGGCTTCCTTGAGTGCCACTCAGATTTTTGGTCCCTAAAGAGAAAAAGAAGGAGAGAGACAGAAAGAGAGAGAGAGAGAGAGGGAGAAAGAGAGAGAGAGAGAATAGAATGCTTTCGCAAACTAAAATGTTCTACCTTCCAGGAATTGTATGTAACACGAGTCAAAAGTCAAGGGTAAAGTATTTAATGAGCTTCCAAACTAAATGAAATTACGACTATTCGAAATCTGTGTGTGCATATATGTATCTATCTATGTATGTATGTATGTATGTATCTATGTATCTATGTATGTGTGTGTGTGTTCATTACAATTATTTCAAAAGTACCTCGTCGCTTTCTGTCAGAACTGAAATTGGATGGATGAAAAGGGAGGAGAGAGAGAGATACGTTCGTCATTGTTAAATTTTGCCGTTTAAAAACTTGCGATGATCTCGAAACTTGTCATAAATCGTCTGTCTCTCTCTCTCTCTCTTTTTCTTTTTTTTTCTACCTCACCAGATATGCTCCTACAAAATTTAATTAACACATTCTAATACTTTACGCGATTAAGTCAAGTTAGTTCGTTTCATGTTAAAGTTTCGCGAGAGACTTTTAATAAAATGTAAAAAAAGAAAAAGCGTTTGAGAGAAATCGTTAAAATTATCACTCCTTTTTCTACGGGGGAAAAGAAAAGATAAGGGATAAAAAAAAAAAGAAAATAAAAGGAAATGTAAAGAAGAAAAAAAGATCTCGAGCTTATAGGAAGAGATATCTTCAAGAGGATCACTAGCAATCTTTTTTCTTCTTTTTCTTTTTTTTTTGTAACGAATAGCAGATTCCTTTTCGAATAAGTTTTCTTTCTTTCTTTCTTTTTCCCTTATTTACAAAATTGTTATTTCTACTTATCCTTCTCGTTTCACATTTTGCCAAGATCATATAATGTAAATAACTGTACGGTTAAAAAGAAAAAAAAGAAGTAATAGAAAAACGAAGAAGAAGAAGAAGAAGAAGAAAGAGAAAGAAAGAAAGAAAGAAAGAAAGAAAAAAGGAATTAATTAAAAACTAAAAAGTAATAGTAATAGTAGTAATAGTAGTAATAGTAGTAGTAGCGTTTAATGCAAGATTAAAAAGTGTTAAAAAGGATGAATATTAATTTACGGTTTTAGTACTTGACTAGGTCGTGTCTTGGATAAAAAAAAAAAAAAAAAAAATATGAAAAGCAAGCTTTCGCGAGTAGGAACTGAGTTAACCAGTTAAAAAAATATATAATAAAAAGAAAAAGAAAGAAAGAAAGAAAGAAAAAAGGAAAAGAAAAAATCCGCGAAACGTAGTTTGCGATAATCGAATTAGAAAAATAAAAAGAAGAAGAAGAAGAGAGAGGAAGGGACAAAAAACAAAGGGAAGAAAAAAAATATTAATAGATTCCTTCTTAGCCGGTAGAGGTGGTTCCTGGTTGTATGAATCTAATATAAAGAGGTATAGAACGCGATATAGGATAATAATTCTATAGGGGTAGAGGAGACGGTCTCGGTCTTCTTGGAACGCTTCGATGAACTGCGTCCGGCGTTTTCTTGTCTTCCTAACGGAGTCTCCGGCGTGTATCGATCACGATATAGTCGATCGTAAAAGTTGCTTTCCCTTACTCGCGTAGAAGATCAAAAAGAACACGTTAAGTTCGATCGCGTGCCTTTACTTGGAAGGATATCTACCGCTCGTGCAATGCATTACAAATATCGAATGGGCTTCCATCTCATCTATTTATCTTAGGCGAATTCTATCGGTTCTCCTTTCAAGTTATTCGTTCGTTCATTTATTTACTTATTTATTTACTTATTTATTTTCTTTCTGTTTTTCTCTTTTTTTTGTTTTTTTTGTCTTTTTTAATGTTAAGAAACAAGAGAAGAAGAAAGTCGAAGTTCGAGAATTCTCCTTACGTATAATACTCGTTTCGTTCGAGAGTGCTATTCGTACCATTATGGAATCGCTGGAACGTCGATAAATCACTCTCAAGCTAGACACAGTCAGATATCCGGTGAATCGTCGTCTGTCACTAAACTTGCAAATGGCTTCGAGTGTAGAAGGACATTCAAGAGAGTTCGAGACTTTTAAACCGTAAAGTTGCACGAATGGTATTATCCTGTGGCCAATGTAAGTAAGTAAGTACCTGCGTCTTCTATCTGATAATCCTACATCGACTAAGGTAAAACTAATTAAGAAAATCCTCGTGAAATCATCGATCTACGAACGATCGAGATAAACGTTCAAGGCCTTAACCGCCGTCCCAGATTTCTATCTAAACGTTGAAAAATTCTCAAACGTATGTTTTCTTTGTCACAACAAAGTTGTAATTATTTCCGGCGCATCTGACACCTCGATTTTTTTCTTTACAACCTTCGCTCGGTGTGATTCATGCAAACGTTACTCGTAATCGTAGAACTCGCTGGGATCCATTGAGAAAGAGTCGACTGCGAACTTAAAATAATTACATTTTAAAACATATGCATATAGAACGTATCAAATGTATGTACATATAAGAAACAAGACACGCATGTGCAATAATTTCAAATATCTCAAAAGGAAAAGAAAAGAAGAAGAAAAAAAAAAGAAAGAAAATAGAGAAAAAAATAGAGAAGAAAAAGAAAAGCCGCAACTCTTTCCAATGAATGGCAGAGAAAAATGTTTCAAGCGATAAAAATAAAAATGTAGTAGTAGTAGTAGTAGTAGTAGTAGTAGTAGTAGTAGTAGTAACAAATTGTAAAAGAAGAAACGAGCGATAAGAATCGTTGATCTTGCCTCTGTTCGCGCGTCGAATCATCGTACGTGATCTTCGATCGATTTGCACTCGCGATCGATAAGTACAGTTTATGTGATAATGCGTAACACGATCGTAATACTCCTGTAAACGAGTAACACGTGCAAACACCGAGAAGAGAGGAAGAGAAAAAGAGAAAGAGAGAATGACAAACAGTGGGAGGGATAGAAATAAAGAGAGAAAGAGAGAGAGAGAGAGAGAGAGAGAGAGAGAGAGATACAGAGAGAAAAAGAGATAGATAGACAAGCAGACAGACAATAGAGATAGAGAAAGAGAGAGAGAGAGAGAAGAACAAATATAGAGAAAGTAAGGATCCACGAGAGCGTCAAATAATCCGGTACGTAACGATACCGCGCTCACCGACGAACTGCGCGCTCTCGTCGAGTGCCTCGAGGCTCTAGGCACGCTAAGACCAATCTCGGCGATCGTCGGAAGCGCTCGGTAAAGTTCGGTCGCTCGGCCGGCGAAAACGGCCGATGTAAAACGACTCTTACCGAGCGAGCTCTAACGCCCCGCCCCCACCTTTCTCTGCCACTTGGCGCGCACGAACGTAGCGCGTTCGACTGACAGCACCAGTGGGAATATTATCGCGCGGACAGAAGCCAAATTAAATAGATTGCCATCTTTATTGGTTACTTACTATCGCCTTCTCCCTCTTTCTCTTTCTCTTTCTTACCGATATTCATATTTTTACTTGTGGTTATAATGCGAACATTTTCTTCCTCGAAAATAAGTTCTTTTGAGAATAGAAAAAGGAGCTACTGTACATGCATATATATATATATAATGTAATTTATATTATATATAAACAATAAATATAATTTAATATATATATTTATTACTATACTAGTTTTATATATATATATATAATATATATATATATATATATATATATATATATATTACAAATTATTTAAACTCGAAAAGAGTTATCGCACTAAAGGAATTCCCATAACTTTCGAGTGGACTAAGGAAAACGGTAATCGGAGAAGTATTAGAGAGAATCGAGTCTAAGGACCCAAGAGAACGAGTTGGGATCTACAAGGAAGCTTGTTTGTCGTGGATCCGTTAATTATGCGCTCTTTACGTTGTCGCGCCTATTGGAGAAACTTTGAGAACAAGGTAGAGAAAGAAAGAAAGAAAGAGAGAGAGAGAGAGAGAGAGAGAGAGAGAGAAAGGAGTGAATGCGGGTGGAAACTCAGACAAGGCTGAGAGGGCAAGAGTCGCCAAGTCCTCTCCAATTACTAGGCTTCCGGCTTTATAGAGTCGACTACCACCTTCCCTCCCCTCCCCCTTTACTGTTGGTCCTCTTTCTACTCTTTCGTCTTCCTCTCTCCATCTTTCTTTCTCTTACTCTTCCTGGATCAACCGAGGACGAATGAAAACGACCATAGGACTACTTTGCGACCACCGTTTGCGAATGAATGCGACCTTTCATCTTTCTTTTCATTCTCTCTTTACTCCAATGAACCGAGAGTTTTCAATTTGCCGTCTAAACTCTTCTACGTATACTCGTTCAATAAGAAATATATTTCATCGGGAAAGATAAAGAGAGATCCCGATGGATCGTTGATCGATCGAAAAAGAGCAACCAAAAAATAAAAGGCAAAGTAGAAAAAGCAGAAAAAATGAAACAGACAATAACTGCTCGCGTTAGAGGGCGTCGATCATGGGACGTACAGGAGGTACATTTCGAAATATCGCGAATTCTTTTTTCTTAAATTGTTCCCTACTTTCGTTTCGTTTTAATTAAACCTCGAACGAGGCGACAACGACGCCGACGTCGACGTCGATGTCGATGTCGATGTCGACGATGTCGACGAGTACCTATCGTCGGTTGGGTTCTTTCGAAGAAAAAACGAGGTCGTACTCGTTTATTCGAAAGTCTTTTATATACTCGTATTAAGCCGCACTCGTTGGTCCGTTCAAAGCACTAGAAAGAAAATCGGATGTAATTTATTATATCAGCGTGTTCCTCCAAGACCGCAACATGCCACAGTTATTTCTCTCTAACTCTCTCTGTAGATACGTACATACATACATACATACATACATACATATCTCTCCTCTCTACCCATATAATCTATGTATCTCAGATATTTTATCTACGAGTGCTGTAAACCAAGAGAGAAAACTAAATTCATTCGCGAAACACGTCCGGATGCTTCGGTATAGCGGCAAGAACGCGCGATACTTTTCTTTCTACAATAGTCGAAAGCTTCGACGAAAATAAGAACGAAAGGGGAAGAAAGAGAAAAGAGAAAAAAGAAAATAAATAAAAATAAAAATAAGAGGAATAATTTCTGTGTTGAATAAGTCGAGACATTTCGAGCTCCATCTTTTGTTTATTTCATTATTTCCGGCTTATTCGATGCTTCGTATTTAATTTTAGATTTAAATGAAAATCGATTGCATACACGACTAGGTATTATAGATAGGTTGCATGTATACGTGAATAATATTTTCTTTAAAAGTATAGGTAGATAAGTATTCACACACGTTGACAGTCGATTAACGTGAGAATGTGGAATAATCGAGTAAGAAGGAATTATCGTGTTTCCCCCCCCTCTCTCTCTCTCTCATTCTCTCTTTCTCTTTCTCTTTCTCTCTTTCTGTCACTGCACTAAATACCTCGCTTGGCAATGCAATAATTTAGTTTAGAAAGCAGAGCTTCCCTCGACAGTCCTACAAAGAGAACGAACTCGCAGGAACAGTGAGAAATGCAATCTGGAAATGAGCTCTCTCTCTCTTTCTCTGATAAACGCAATACTCTTCATCGAATTTAAACATATTTTGCTACGAATTTGATATATTTAATGGTTTATTTTTCGTATAATATGGAAATCAGGAATCCGAAGTTTTCATTATTTTGTACTATTAGAATTAGCACACACACACGCATATACATATATACATACATACATACATATATGTATATGTATATACAGATGAAGTAGATACATACGTAAACTTGGTACCAATCTACCTATCGTATGGTAATAACCATCATTGATAATTATGTAATCCGATGTTCCGTTAGCCGTGTAACAAGGTTCGATACACCATCGAGGTCAACGTCGAATGTTCCCGCGAGATAAGGAATAATGCGTTTATCGTTATTTACACTGTATAATCGAAGGGAAAGCTCTGTTGTATAGCTTTCAACGAAGTACAATCAGACTGACCTTCTTAGTTCTCTCGTCTAGCACGAATCGAATATGCATACGCATATACATATATATCATATATGTGTAGATATATATATATATATATATATATATATATATATATATATGTACCGTTAAGTCTTCACATCAGGGAATTTCTAACGAGGTACGATTTCGAAGTAAACTCCCGAAACTGACGAAGAAGTGAAGCAAAGCGAACATCCTATCTACCTCTACCTCTACCTCTATCTATCTCTCTCTCTCTCTCTCAAAGATCTCAAAGAGAACGTACGAATCTCTAGGGTCCTGCTAACTTAGCCACTAGGTACTAGGTACTACCTAGTACCTAGTTAAACTATCTACTTACCTATCAAACCAATTTCTATCTGAAACTCACGCATCCTAATATTCCAATTACATAATTCCTTAATTATCGTTATTACCAGAAATATTATTCTCCTCGGAGAAAGAGAAAATTCGCGATTAGATTTATTTGTTTCTTCTTGTATTTCTTTCTACTTTTTTTCTTTTTTTCTTAATTTCTTTTCTTCTCCTTTTCCTTTTTTTTCTCACAATAGGCATTATATATATATATATATCCTCGAAGATTCTTTACCACCACAATCCTTACTACCTTTATTTTTCGAAACAAGAAACCCCATTCATGCCAGACGGATGTCCTTTACCAATTTAAGGTGCTAGCGAGTGCCTGAAGACGAGTAGGTACTACGTTTTCTTCGAATCTTCGAGTTACAGCTTCTTCTACTTCTTCCTCTTCCTCTTCCTTTTCCTCTTCTTCTTCTTCTTCTTCCTTTTCTTTTTCTTTGTCTTTTTCTTCGTCGTCGTCTTCTTCTTCTTCTTCCGTGTCGAGCCATGTGCTTTATCAAGAGAAAAAGCATCACGAACTCAAAGCTCTTTTTTGTTCTTTTTTTCTTTTAGTTTTCCTTTTTTTTTCTACGTATTTTATTCGACATCCTACACACGCATCTACGATAGAATAAGGAAAAGAAAAAGGAAAGAAATAAAAAAAGAGAGAGAGAAAGAGAGAAATATGTGATTCCTATTTTTATATCTTATTTTTATCTAAAAATAAATAAGAGATAACATCACGAATATATTTCTAATATTATTCATTCCCATGAGATAAGTGAATAATAATAACACATCGAAAGATCAAAGAAACTCGCTTCGCCTCGCCTATTCGTGGTCTTGCTAGTAGCTAAAGTAGATATACCTAACTCCCATGTATATCTAAGTCGAATTAGAATAACTAAGTAATTCCCCTGTTCTCAATAATCTCGAGAATCCTCAGAGTCCAGAGTCTTCTACTCGAAAGATAAATAATTAATCTACTCGTAATATGGAGTGAATGGAATGGTGATGCTCCATTGGGATATATAAGATACTTAAAGCGAATTAGAAATCTTGATTACAGTATAATTAACATCGTTAATCATTCGTTCGTTTAAGAACGTAAGAAGTTAAAAGGTAGAAACTAACACGATAACGATATACATACGTTATGGCCGATCGATAAATCCTTGTCAGATACGACGGATTTATGCTAATTACGTTCGACATTTTTTTTCTTTCTTTTATTTTCTTTGTTTCTCTTTTTTTTTATTTTTTTTTCTATTTTGAAAAGCTATACTAAGATAGCGCGATTAGGTATTATTACTTGAACGCAATGTAACTCTCTCTCTCTTTCTCTCTTTCTTTTTATCTAGTATATCCGTCTTTCTCTAGACCATCGTCGCCATCGTAACCGGCCCTGACTTTACTCATAATTCACCGTGTATTGAACAAGGGCTTCGGGGGTTACCATAGAGACGCGACAATAGCAACAACAACAACGACAACGCGCAATCAGACGCACGAAAGCCTGAAACTGTAGATAGCGTTGCACCGACGCTTGATTCATCGTGCAAACTTGTACCATGTAGAACCTTTTAGCCCTTCTAGCATCAGTCTTTCTCTCTTTCTCTTTCATTTTACTGTCACAAACAATTCTCTGAGAATGGGAAAAATATATGATAGAATTGTATTTATAAAATTCGATAACAGTTAAACACGAGAAATAAAATCATACAATAATTATTGAAATTCTCTATTTATATACCTTCTCTTTAGAAACGATACAGTTATATATATATATATATATGTTTGGATTTGTATGTATATGTATGTATATGTATGTATGGATATGTATGTATATCCTTTCTCGTAAATATGGTAATACCTAGTGGAATAGTGACTACTTCGCGAATACTCTAATTGCACCAATTACCAAACTCAACTCCACCGACTATCGAAGTATGTTGCGACAGGGACAAGGGTATTTCGTGACAAGCTTTGATATTACCTTCCTGGAAACAGGATGGTTATGCAAGAGAGAGCTACCATTCAATCGTACATTTCCTTCTATTTATAATAGACTATGATTTGTGGATTCTGGGACGACGAGTAAGTATTACATTCTCCTCGGATGGATCCTCGGATGTACACACATACGTATGTATTAATTGTTGGATACATGCTTATAAATGTAGAGAAAAAAGGAGAGAGAGAGATAGAAAAAAAAAAACTCAACAACGACAAAAACAAGATCTAAATCTTAGATCGAAAGTATAATACGAATGACGATAAGAAACAATAGATCGCGTGTAGAATGTAAGTAAATAAGTATTATACATAGATCCATATGCTATATGAATCATTGGAAGGCCTTTATCAAAGTACTGTTACTATTTTATATAAATATATCTATGTATTTATATAAATATAAATATATATATTTATATATTCATTATATTTTATATATGTACATTTTATATAAATATATCATGAATATTGAATGAAAAAATGATTCTCGGAAAAAACCATTTTAAAATATCGAATATCGATTACAACCGATTGATATTTAAATCGATCTAAATATCTACGAACGAAAATTTATTATATCAATTTTTTAATATTAAACATAATTTATATACATACATACATACATACATA
Source organism: Vespula vulgaris (assembly GCF_905475345.1). Lineage (NCBI taxonomy): Eukaryota > Metazoa > Arthropoda > Insecta > Hymenoptera > Vespidae > Vespula > Vespula vulgaris. Next base: position 2,957,318 of record NC_066588.1, read on the forward strand.
CATACATACATACATACATACATACATACATACATACATACATACATACATACATACATACATACATACATACATACATACATACATACATACATGCATGCATACATACATACATACATACATACATAGATACATACATACACACATATATATATATATATTATCCAATCACAGTATTCGGGAAGTGTAGTAGAACGCAGATAGTAGGATAGAATACGACGACAGCTGGAGAGCCGAATATCGAGAGAAGACCGGAAGCGAGAGATAGGTGATCGTTACTCCATAGTTAGCCACGTACATAAATTTTCCATGGGCACGGCCCACGAATGCCGCACGTTCCACCTACCAAGCTGGTCCCCTTCTCTATCTTTCTCTTTCTCACACTCTCTCTCTCTCTCTCTCTCTCTCTCTCTCTCTCTCTCTCTCTGTACGTATACGCGTATATGTGTGTCCTTTCGATCGATATTGACACATTGGCCATTGGGACGGGCCTGCATTCCCTTACAGTCCATTAAATCGCCATTAACTACGCATTCGAGCGGCTGGAAAAAGTGATGCTTCTCTGTGTGTAACACCACTATCTTTCCCCTCTACCTTACTCACCCTTCTACCACCTACCCTTCTCATTACCATTATACGTATGCAGCACACATATGTTCTGTCTTCATCTACCCACTCGATTATCTATAAATTCGATGTTCCTCGATGAGATGCATTACGATTCATTTCTCTCTCTCTCTCTTTCTCTTTCTCTTTCTTCTTTTTGCTTTTTGTTCTTTTATTTCTTTCTTTATCACCGTCTTCCTTTCGCTTCCCGATAGCTAAATTGATTATAAAACCTCGCTAGGTACGGTATGACTATCGCGAAAACGAAAGAGATTAATTGCATCGAACGTAATCGAATATGCGAGAGGAGTGGTGATATATATATATATATATATATATATATATATATATATATATATATCAGGTTTATGGGCAAAGCTTGGTAGATATCGCACGTGGGAAGGATGTAAATGATATATTACTAATTGTGACCGCCACAAGAGAGACGTGCGATCGCGATGATGACGGCGAGACAACGAACGTTGATTTATCGTCTCCTCGATGTTACTCTGTTGCGAAAAGAGAGATTCGATTCCTTCTTCTATATTAAAAAAAAAAAGAAAAAAGCACGAAAGCAAAGAAGGGACAAAAAGAAAAATAAAGAGGAAGAAGAAGAAGAAGAAGAAGAAAGAGAGGAGAAAGTTGAGAACTGATAAGAATAGAAAGAAAGGAAAAAAAAAACACGAAAGAAAGAGAGAAAACATTATTGAAATATGCTGCGTCGTATATTCCTTCTTCGTATATTACAAAAAAAAAAGAAAAGAAAAACGAAGCAAAACAAAACAAAAAAGAAAAAAAACGAAAGAAGGAAAGGAATAAAGAAGTAGAGAAGTAATAGGAATAGAAAGAAAGGAAAAAAGAAAAAAAAAATTTTTGAAGTACGCGTCGTAAAATGTATACACAATAATAGAAGTTGAGTAGTACGTCATACATAAATAACTATTTTTCATATGCAAGTAGAGAAAGTGAGAGAGAGAGAGAGAGAGAGAGAGAGAGAGAGAGAGAGAGAGAGAGAGAGAGAGAGAAAGAGGAAGAGAAGAAAGCTCGGCAGGACATTCTCTCTAGCGAATGGTACAAACGAAAATTTTATACACATCCGCTCTCTGCTTGCTAACTTCGTAATGCAATCTCCTGCCGAGCGTACCAAGAATGTAATGCATTTAAATTCACCCTGGAAAATTGTATGGCCGAGTAAACCCTTGATATAATAATGCATCTCGCGCGCGTCTCCTGTTATCTACCGCCACGAGAAAAGCTGTTTTTCGCTGGCCTTTGATAAACAAGGACAACCCTTTGTCAAGGACGATTCTAACCATATTATCCCTTATTTGCTCGATAATCGAGAATTAATAATTAGTTGGATCTATTTATATTACGTAATTAATCGATAAAATTTGTTCGTTTTTTTTTCGAAAAATATCCCCACGAAATTTATTTCTATCTATTATTCTTTCGAAATATAATATTAAAGCGTAAAGGAGAATAGATTTTTACTGTTAAATCTTTCAAACTTGTAAAAACAATACTTTCAACGTCAGTTTCTGTTCGTTCTATAAATTTTTCGACGACGAATGTAATCATACGTAAATTTTAAATGTCGAATTGTAAATATTAAATCCTTGACGATAACAGGAAATATTCCCTTTTAATCCTTTTTCCAACTTTCGTAAATAAGAGATAGGTTGAACGTAATGGATTATTCTACGAGATCCCCTTCGAAAGTTACAGAGTTATTTGGATAATTAGTTAACAAATTAGGAAGATCAAATTAGAGGATGTAGATAATATTTGCTTGTAATTTTTTTAACTTAGAAAGAACGAGACCGGATCTCTCTCTTCTTGGTCGTAGATAATTTCGTCGGTTCAAGGAAGAAACGTCATTAACGACAATTGACGAGAAAAGAGAAAAAAAAAGAAAAAAAAAAAAAAGAAAAAAGGAAACAAAGTCGTAAAAAGTCGACCACCTTTAGGGTTGTCTCCTCCGTCTCTCCCTTTCTTTTGCCCCCCATTGAGAAGCAAGCTTATTGTCAATGGCACTTTGCGTCTGGATAATGTCAGAAAGGAACGTGGCCCTCTT
>NC_066588.1:2965000-3000000 GCF_905475345.1 Vespula vulgaris
TTCTTTCAGCTTTCCCTGCATTTATTTACTTTATTCTACATGAACAAGTAGTTGTTTCACATCCTTATGTTTATTTGATACTACTATCTACATAACATTATTTACTATATATATACACACATCTATATATATATAAAATTTGTTTATATAAATATTTATACATATATATATATTTATATATAGTTTTACTTAAATGTTAGGATGAAATGATTCAACTCGAAAATTCAATATAAATTTGCAAATAAACAAAACGGCTGGGAAAAGATATATTCGAAATATTATTATTTACCGACCATAGTATACCCCGTATATTTCATATTTATATAAACAAAATGGCAAAATATGAAACTGAATCTTTCGTAGTTTCAAAAATGGAGATCGGCTGGTAGATACCTGCCGCTTCTTGGTATTTCAGCAGAAACTTGATGGGAGATGCCAAACGTTATTGAACATCGAATATCTCGACGTAGATTTCTCTGAGGAGAGGAAGAGAGAGAGAGACAGAGAGACAGAGAGAGAGAGAGAGAGAGAGAGAGAGAGAGAGAGAAGACCACGTTGCCTTCGATATACGTACGTAATGCACTATCTCTGTACATGTATGTGTATACATGTGTATATGTTTGCTAGTCCACGTAGCACGAGCGCGTGGTTACACTGTCCTAAATCGTGAGACGAATTCCTAAGGAAGCAACGACGAGAGGATATCGATGACCGTCCGCGTCGATTAGAAAATACTTTACGAAGTTTTCTTCCCTAAATTTTGTCAGACAATTCTTAATAATATCGTTTGTAAGTATAATCGTAAAACTAAATAAAACTTTTTAACTGAGGAAAAATATACGTATTATATTATATAAATATATATATATATATTCATAAATAAAGAACAAAAAAATAATAATAAATAATTGAATCTCATGAAAGAACTTTTAAAAGTCATAACTTCAGGTCGACAAACCAACGAGGCTACGATGCACGGTATGACGTTCGAGCGTTGCTGACCGTATGAACATTGATTATGGAAATGAACTCGAAAATCGAAAACCACCACGAATATCGTGATATCGTTAGCTGTATATAAACTCTACCCGTAACACTCACCACCATCATCGACGCCCTCTCCCTCCTCGTTCCTCGACACCCACCGTTGCACTGTACCGTTAAGTGGAAATTTACATGCGAGGAAAAATACTTCTCAAATTCAGCTTTTATCGTCGTCCAGATCGACGCTCTTTTATAGCATGCTCTATCGCGTGATTCTCAATATAAACGTAATCTAAGTTCGATTTTACTTATAAAAATATTCAACTCGTTTTTCGTTTCCTTTCGTTTCGTTTCTTTACAAAACCAATCACATTAAATCCAAATTAACATTTCGTTCTCTCTCTCTCTCTCTCTCTCTCTCTTGCATTCTAATTCTAATTTCATTTTGTTTATAAAAATATCGCACTCGTTCATCCGTCATTTCTTTATAAATATAATTATACGAATTCAATTAACATTTCGTTCTCCCTCCTTCCCTCCCTCCCTCTCTCTCTCTCTCGCACTCTCTCTCTCTTTCTCATCAATTCGAATTCCGAATATAATATCGTTTATTTGATTATTCCCATTAATTCTGATTCCATAATTGGTCTAATTCGTAGAAAAGCAACGGTGATTGTTCAACGAGTACAGTGACAACTTTGCCTAACCTTTCGTTTAATTCCTCAATTTAGTTCACTTATTCAACGTTACCCTTCGTTTATTTGGGTAAACACTTTTAAACACGTATAAAATCTCTCTCTCTCTCTCTCTTTCTCTTTCTCTTTCTCTTTCTCTCTCTCTCTCTCTCGGTGCGAGAATTTAGTCAACGTAGTTGATTTTTAATGTCACCACGCTTTACATATTTCCTCTTTACGAGGCGAGATAGTAAAGGACCTTTGCGTGAGACACAAGAGTGTTTGAAATCTTCGTGTCCTTTGATAGATAATATTTTTATTTTCAAACTTTTCTAACCATCTTTTTCTATCTCCGACTCTTATTCTGCCTTCTCCATCTCCGAGCAAAAGAAGGAGTATATTATATTTGCTGAAAGTTCAAAAGGAAAGCCGACAGTGGCCCTTTTCGCATGCCGTATATGTATTCAAGCGTGGCCCAACTTCGACCTTTTCTCTCTCCTTCTGTCCTATACCAACATCTGTCTCTCTCTCTCTCTCTCTCTCTCTCTCTCTCTCTCTCTCTCTCTCTCTCTCTTCTACATAAACACATACGCATATATACATACACACACACACACATTTAGTTCTATCTTTCTGGTACGTTCACGAGATCCAAACGAAACGAGAACGGAAAGCAACTCTTGATTAAAATGAGTGCACCGTCAACGGTAGACGAAATATAGTTTTAGGAAAATTGAGAGAGATAGAGATAGAGAGTAAGAGTAAGAGTAAAAGAGAGAGAGTAAGTAGGTATCATTCGTCCAACAGGAAATGAAGAACCAAAGTCTAAGTCAAGTTCGCTCGAAAGATCGTTGCAAAGTGGATGAAATATTTTCTTATTCTATCCAATATTTTTTTTTTATTTCTTTTATTTCTCCTAAAAATCTCATTCCAAGATGATTCTCCAAACTTTAAATTCTTCCTCGGTTCATAAAAATTTCTTCGAATTCGTAACAATAATCGTGACAAATAATTCTTTTCGTATATAAATATATCGTGTTAAATTCTATTCAATGGGATATTATTTACAGGATGTAAGTAAGAAATATTTTTAATAATAAAAAATACGAGATATAAGAAATACGAGAAGCGTTCGAATTGAAAATCCGTAAACTCGATTTGTCGTGAATCATGTTAAAGATAAAGCGAGTTAATTAGATAAGAAAGTTTCTTGGAAAAAGGGACGAAGGGTGGGGTAATGGTTTGAAGACAATGAACGAAGGAGTACAATGATAATAAGACTACACAATCCGTAAATTCGTTCATCCGTATGTATATGTAGATATATGTATAAATACGTTTCTATATACATAAATATGTACGTAGGTATATGTATAAGTATATACCACGTATGTATACCTACTATTTCCGTCGTAGATAATGCAACGACGAGAATGAACGAGCATAATTTTCAGAGAGACTCGAGTATGATAGATTATGATGATTCGCGAGTTTCAATTTTAGGAAAGAAATTTTTCATCCCGATAATTCGTCCGTTTGATTTCGACGTTGAAAAAAGAAAGAACGAAAGATCTCCATAAAAAAAAAGAAAAAAAAACTAAAAGAGAATAAAAAAGAAAGAAAAGAAGAAAACGAAATATCGCACCCTAAAACAATGATATGTTCAATCATCTACAACCCCTTTCCCTTTCCTACCCCATAACTCCTAATATACTAACGATCGATATTATTTGTTATAAAGAAACTTACTCTCGTTAACCTAGAGATAAGCAAGAAGGAAAAGTCTAAAACAAAAAAAAAAGAAAGAAAGAAAGAAAAAGAAGAAAGAAAAGAAATAAAAAAAAAAAGGGCGATATCGTCGATTTAGAAGATGAAAAAAATTCTTCGAAAGGTTTCGACCCAAGATTTATCGATCTCCATGGTCATAAGTTTGACAAAAACCATATAGCGTACGAGGGATTGCGTCCAGAGATATGGGTGGTGACAACGTCCCTTTCCCTTCGTTTCCCTTATCATCCTCCCCTTTCGTAGTTCACGTTCTTCGTCTCTACTAAACCCTTCTCGTTCTAGCTCCCTTCTTCCTCGACCTACCACCCACTACCATCGCCGTCGTCGTCGTCGTCGTCGTTCTTCCTAGCCCCAAGCGCAATTTAACTTGCAAATTTATCCTCTCGCAGCTTTCGCCAAGGGCTTTAACAAGTACTATCCGGGGATGCAATTTTTAACACGTGTTCCGTTCGTTCGTTCGTTCGTTCGTGTTCACGCGGAGGTCCAAGAGAAAAAAAAGCTCGATCATCTCTCTCTGTCTCTCTTTATTTTCTTCTCTTCCTTCTTCCTTTTTTTCGTTCCTTCTCCTCCTTCTCCTCCTCATCCTCCTTCGTTTTCCCTCGGGGCGGATTTCCTTTCTTTCTTTTTCTCTGCTTTTCCTTTCTTCTCTTTCTATTTTTCTTTTTTTTTTCTTTTCTTCTCTTTACTTTTCTTTTTTTTTTAGCTATTTCTTCTTTTTCTTTTCTTTTCTTTTCTTTTTTTATTTGTAAATTTACCTCTCCAAGAGTTCACGATGAAAAAGTTTCGATTTAACGGGCAACAGAGAGAACATTCTTCCTTCCTTTTTTAATCTACATCTGAACCTTTCATCTCTCTCTCTCTCTCTCTCTCTCTCTGTCTCTCTCTCTTTCCTCACTCTATATTTCTCTTTCTGTCTCTTTTTCACATGCTCCGATCGATACGATTTAACGGCGACTATACGGTACTGGTTACTGGCCACTATAAAACCTAGATGATACGACGTTATACGTTTATACCTATCGACGTTTGATCTTCTTCATGTTTTTCTACCTGTACATCGCTCGAAAATTGTCCAGTTGCGAATATATCCCCGACTCGTTCCTCTCATTTTTTTTTTCTATCCCCATAAGATGGATCTCAATTACCTGAAAATCCATCTGGCTTATTTCCTCGAGTATAAATTTTTTTTCTCGTTCGATTTTATACGCCGTCGTAATTAATCAAAATCGTCAAACTGCTAACTTGGAAATATAAAAAGTAAGATGTAAGAGAAGAAATTTTTACCGAAGTTTCATTATTTTTCCGTTCATTTTTTCGATTTTTCGTAGTTTCTTTTCTTCTCTCTTTTTTTTTTTTTAAGACAGCATCGGTCGGAAGTTTACAGGTAATTTCGACGATCGATTGCTCTTCCCTTACGAGACTTTACATACTTTTTCTTTTTTGTCGAATCATAAAAAATTTCTAGGCTCATAATTTCGCGATGTAAAGAGAGAAAGAAGAGAAAAGAGAAAGAAAAAAAGAGGAAAGGAATTAGCCTATAAAAAAGGTCCCGAGAGAAGTAATCAATTTTTAAAAATCACATGGGAAACTTTTGGTCTACCCTGTAGAAGAATAAATGATAAAATCCATGAGGGTGAGGAAGAGAGAGAGAGAGAGAGAGAGAGAGAAATTTCTCTTATCCTTTAGTTGACGTGAAAAGATGACGAGACCTTTTTTTTTGTCGACAAGAAGAAAAGAACAGAAATTTTATACGTAAAAATGGGGAGCTGAAGTAACATCAAATCTCCTCCTCGAGGAGCTTAACATCAAAATCCTCGCGCGTTCTTGACGAAGTATTATATTTCACTAAAACTCGGATTAGCTCGGATACATAATATGTACATCCGAGCCGGATACGTTTTTCCCCTATTCTTAACCCCCCTTCACAACTCCCAACCCCTTTTTTCCTTCTTTTTATTCTTCTTCTTCTTCGTCTTCTTCTTCGTCTTCGTCTTCTTCTTCTTCTTCTTCTTCTTCTCATTCTATCGACTTCACTCGTACGAAGGAATATACGATGCAATCGTCCTGTTATTTATTTCTTTTTTTTTCTCTAATAAAATCGAAGAAAGACAATATCTGACCAAAAAGAAAAATGAATAGAAAGAAAAAAGAAAAGAAACAAATTAAACAAATAAATAAATTCTGACGTCATCGACAGCTCGAAATGATTTTCTACGTGAGAGAAACCCAATCGCAATTACAAAGTTCGCCATTAATGTCGTTGACGTCGATGAAAGTGCAATTGCAATTACCACGGTGCGCACGTTTGTGTTCTTGAACCGGTAGCACCAATGAAACGATTATATAGTAGTTCTCGATTGAAACGCGAAATTGACGTTGCGGACTTGTTCTCTCTCTCTCTCTCTCTCTCTCTCTCTCTCTCTCCTCACCCTCCCCCCTCTTCTCTCTCTCTCTCTCTCTTTGAACGGAGATGGGAGCAACGAACGATCGCATAATTCTCCACGCAATTACGATCGATCGATCGATCTTTTCTTCTCTTCCGAGTACGAGTATCGGCGAGGTAAAACTATCGGTGGTTTGTATTATATTTATCGCCGAGTCGTACGTACAGTGAAAATATACAAATTAATTATAATTCATTGCGATATCTCGATATAATCAAATAATAAATAAAATAATTAATAACAGATCATTTATTTGCACGGAACAAGTTTTATCTCCCGAGCTATTTCGAAACTGATCTTTCGTAATGGTTCAACCAACCCCACGATCCTCTTCCGGTCGACATAGAAAAATATAAAAATTCGTTATAATTGTAATCGAGCCGAAATTAATTTGCAAACGTAAAACTCGATATCTCGATCCGATTTGCAATTCGATCTCTGTGCTCTTTCGACGATGATATTTTGTAACTGAGCTTTCGGTTCCTCTTCTCGTCGACGTGGAAAAAAATATATATATATATAAATTTAAAAAAAAAAACAATAATAATAATAATAATCGTAATCGAGTAGAAATTAATTTGAAAATGAAAAAATTCGATATCTCGATTCGAGTTTACAAATTGGATATCTCTGCTCTTTCGATTTTAATATTTCGTAACAATCACGAGCTCGATGGAAAAAAAGTAAAAAAAGATGAAAAAGAAATAAAAAACGAAACAAAAAGATTACTAATAATTTGCGAACGAGTAGGAAATTAATTTGCGGATCGAAAAATTTGATACCTCGGATGAGTTTGCAATACTGGATATCAACTCTAGCTCGATTCGATTAATGATCTTTTGTAATAACAAAACGACAATTATTCCGAATAATTCTTCGTCATATATAGTATGAAAATATAATAATTCATTAGAATTGTAATCGTAGTATCAAAATTAATTTTCAACTGATAAATTCGATATAACTTAATGGGGTTAGCAATCCGATATCTCTGTTCTTTCGATAATGATATTTCGTCGTCTTGGTAGGGTTGTCGGTGACACTTGACACTCGACGAAGAGAGAAAGAGAGAGAGAGAGAGAGAGAGAGAAAGAGAGAGAGAGAGAGTGAGAGAGAGAGATAGGACTATTCGAAAACTAAACCGCAAAATTGACGCTCGAGCGAGCTTTCGAAACGATCCACCAACAAGCATCACCTTCATTATCGTTATCCAGGGGTTCAGTATCGCACGCCAGCTGGACCGCTCCCGAGGGAAGTGTTGTCGCGTTAACGTAAACAGAATAATCCCTTTGTCATCCGACGATCGTGATGCGCGTTCATCCCTCTCGAGCATTCGCGTGAAACCGGCCGTCACTGACACTTGTCATGGGAAAACAAAAGTCCCATTTAACTGCGTGATTCACGAGCCTTTCGAAATTGTTGAAGCAGCCGCACAAATCGAAATGATTTACATCATTTTTCATTTATATTTTATGTCGCCGAGTATCTATCGCTGATTTTATTCAATTATTACCTCAAATTTATTTTTTATTATCGTGTATATATATATATATAGAATGAAATGTGAACTTCGTCTCTCGTGTTATTGATAACGTGAAAAAAGCTTGATGGGCGACATTAAGTAATAGAGAGAAAAATAAAAAAGGAAAAAGATAGAAATAAAATTGAAAAATTATTTTCTTTCGTCCTTAAAAATTGATATGAGAAGAATACGCCGTACTATATTTCATTATATTATAGTATAGGTTGTATAATTATTATTACAATATAAATAGTAGGTATACTATATTATATATATGTACAATATATAATATATCTGAGCAAATATATTTATATACTAACAATAAGTAATATCAAATATATATATATAATAATTATAAATAAATATATTTGATATACTATAGTACAATCTATCGCATTAATAAATATTACACATAACAAAATATACTGTTCTTTATATAGGTATATAATTATATATATATATTTAGTAAATTTTCGAAAAAGAGAATTAAGGAAGTAATAGTTTTAAATAGTTACAGGATAGTGTATCGAGCTTTTCTCCTGCGGTCGCTTCGATCGGTTGCTTAATCAAGAAAGTTTCAAGTTAAGCCATAAAGTTGACGTTCGTTCGTTCGTTCGAGACAAGAAGCTTTTCGCGTTCTTTCAGCTCTTAGCGTGCCTGTTAAATGTTCTAATTTTAAGTTTAACGCGTTCGACCGATGCGATCAACGAATTATCCCAAGGAATTTCAAGTTAACGGTTCAGGGTATTTCGTCAGATTATACGACTCGTTTGAATCGACTAGTTTCACAATGGACGAATGAGTCGCTCGATGATCTCGACGTAACTTTGCGAACGTGATAAATCGACATAGAGCAAGAGAGAGAGAGAGAGAGAGAGAGATAGATAGATAGATAGATAGATAGAGAAAGAGAGAGAAAAAGAGACAGAGTTAATCGTATGTTCGTGCATACATAGATATGTTACTCGTCGATGACGATTAATCATCATAGAAACGACGATGACAAGCCTCGATAAAATCTCTCGTCGCCGTCTTCTTCAACACTAATATTCCCAAGTTAAGCTCCTAGTAACAGCTGCCCAATGCGCTATCTAGACTCGTACACGACGATTGTTTCGCTTTTAAAATCTCCGCCGAAGGTTTTAACATAGTCCTCGAATCGTTCGATCGATCGATCGATGGATCAGTTCGTTAGATTTTCGACATAGACGGAGACGGATAACAGACGGATAGAGTAAAGGAGAGAGTGTGTCGATCGAAAAAAGGAATGAAATAAAAGAAAAAGAAGGAAAAAGAAAAAGAGAAAAAAAAAAGAAGTAGAAAGCTAAAGCTCGTGTTAGAGGAAGAGCGAAGAGTAAACCGTGTTCTCTCGCGATGAACGTATCGAAGAGAAGTGTTTAGTGTGTGGACAAGAATAAAAAAAAAAAAAAAAAAGGAAAAAAAAAGAGAAAGAGAAGATTAAGAGATTAGAGCGAATCGTTGAAATTCGAAGAAGAAGAAAAAAAAACAAAGGAAAAGTAAAAGAAAATGAAAAGAAAGGGATTCTTTGGATCTATTCGTCGTTCCACTTAACGGTACGTAAGTAATTACGATGAACGAGATTCGATTAAAAGGTTGTTGAAGGAAGGATTGGAGAGAAGGGCGAGGGACGTGGGGTTGGTTGGTTCGATGGGCGGGTGGACGGGTGAAAGGGGGGGAGGTACTGGTGGTGATGGTGGTGGCGAGGAAGAGGTGGCTTCGCGGTTCCACGCGTCCGCTCTTTTCTCACGGAATGACTTTTACCGGGAAAGGAATGTACCGGACAGCGTGCCAGGGAGAATAAAATCATTGCGAGGGGTCGCGGTCGAGTTCAACGACACGATCTCTTTCTCTCTCTCTCTCTCTCTCTCTCTCTCTCTCTCTCTCTGTGTCGTTCTCTTTCAATACCTTTCTTTCTCTCTTTCGTCGTCGAGTTGAAAGAGAATGGATCGAAAGGATCGACGGAGATCTCCTCGTGGCTGTTTTCTACCAACGTGGACTCTATGTGTCGTGAGTAAGTGAGTTACTTACTTATTTACTTATCTAATTGCAATTACGGTTTTTGACCAAGGTGTGTACTCTCTTTCTTCCTTTGTCTCTTTATTTGTTTTTATCTATCTATCTATCTATCTACCTATCTATCTATCTATCTATCTATCTATCTATCTATCTATCTATCTATCAGTTGACTGACGTAACGACATATTGTTCTCCCGATGGTCCGATCCGATATTTATGACTCTCGATTACGATAAAACGCTTCCCGATCGCGATAAAATTCTTCTGCGATTATGCAAATATTTACGATCAGTTCACTCACATACATACACAGACCACTTCTTTTTTCTTATTTTAGAGCAAATAAAATAGGAGAAGGAGAGAGAAGAAGAGAGAACGAAAGAGAGAGAAAAGAAAGAATCATCGAAGGAAATTGGTCCGGATCGATTTTTCGAGATACCAATATACGTCTTTGAATGAAAAGAGGTGAGAAGAATCGACATCTCGCGTGACTGTCGATATCATCCTTCTCTCTCTCTCTCTCTCTTTTATTATTTTATTTCGAATACCATCATCTCGATCGAAAGGAGGAAAAAGAGAGAAAGATAGAGAAAGAAAAAGATAGAGAAAGACAGAGAAATAGAGGGAAAGAGAGAGAGAGAGAGAGAGAGAGAAAGAAAGATAGAGAAAAGAGAGGGAAAGAGAAAAGGTCAGGATATTTATGAGCGTCCTTCGAGCTCAAAGGCGCAGCCGGAAAGAATTTTCAGTCGGGCGCAACCCTAGTATAAGAACCCGCGGAGTGCCTCGCGCGATACTATTTTCGGCCATCTGGCGCAAGGTTGGACGGCCGCGCGAAACGACACTTTGTCTGTTGTGCCACAGAAGTTTCATGGAATAGACCGAAATCATACGAAGAATCAAAACCTCTTTCCATTTCTACATACGTAATACACGTGTTTCTGCAGTTGGAAAAACACCAAATTCGACTTTCAAATTAAATTATTACATACGTCTACGTACATGTGTACGTACACTTATATACGTATGTATATTCTTTTTTATCCCGTATAAAAACATTTATTTTCTCCTATATATATATATAGTTACTATCTGTTGGAATGACTAAAATCCGTATATAATTTTAAAATACGAGCAACGTTATTTCCTTCCGTATAGCCTCGAGCCCTAACATATTCCAGAATGTTTTCGATAAAGTGCACGGGGAATAATCGTAAAGCGAATATTTAATTCTCGATAAACAACCGCAGCTAACCACTCACTCTCTCTCTCTCTCTCTCTCACACACACACACACTCTTCTTCTTTTTCTTCTTCTTCTTCTTCTTCCTCCTCCCTTTTACGCGGAAGCGAAGGAGAACTACACGGAGGTCACGTGCCATTAGCCGATAGGACGGTAACATTTGCTTAACACGATAGTGCCATTTCGCCTAGCTATATCCTTAAGGTATTGTCAAGAGACGATACATACTGCACAAGCCGTGTGGAAACGAGCGTGTCTTCGCACGTTCGGTTACATCTAATCGGTTCTCAGCTTCTACGCGAATCCTCTACAACTCCACCTCCCCCATTACTCTCTCTCTCTCTCTCTCTCTCTTTCTCTTTCTCTTTCTTGGTCCCTCTCTTTCGTTCGATCTTCCTTACTCCTTATAGCAAGAACGTCGGAGTCTTCTGCTACCGTATTCGCGAGACAGTAACTAATTTCTCTTGCTAATGAACATCTTATAGAGGGGAGTAGTCTCCTCTCTTTCTCTCTCTCTCGCTCTATCTCTCTCTATCTCTCCATGTAAGGTGGGTAGGTACATACTTAATTACGTTCTCCGTGTTCAATCGTCTCTCTCTCAACTGCTAATGTATATAAGTCGTGCGACAAAGTATAACGAAAACGTTCGTGTATGTGTGTGTGTGTGTGTGTGTGCGTGCGTGCGTGCGTTTGAGCGTGACAACGAAAGATCTCATTATCTGACGAGACCGAGAGACCGAGATCGAGATCGAGACCGAAAAAAAAAAGAGAGAGATAGATAGACACAGAGAAGGAAAGAGAAAAAGAGATTAGAAAAGTTTAACAGAAATTTACTTGGCCTCGCCTCATCTCACCCTCTTTAATTTCCCCACCTCCTCCTCTCTCCCTCTTTAAATTCACGCCACGCTTCCAACTTCATTCGTACCTGTTTTCAAACGACGAACGCGTTTCAAAAGCTATAATTGTTTCCTAGAACGCATCAATAAACATCGTTAATTCTACGAACAACGGAATGGATTCTATGGAACTTCCATAAATATCCCATTCGTATGGGATATCACAAAAGGGCTTTCCGGAAAACCAATGTAAAACGATCCCAGAACCGTACATAGGTCAGTTCCACGAAATGGGTCATTTCACTCTTAAAGCACTACGATCTCTTTCTCTCTCTCTCTCTCTCTCTCTCTCTCTCTCTCTCTCTCTCTCTCTGTTTCTCAAAAGTACTCCAGAAGGGCTAAGAGAATTTTTGTAGTATCAAGCAAGAGGTGGCAGCTTCTTCTTCTTCTTCTTTTTCTTGAGCTTCTTCCAGAACAATCTTCCCTCTCTACCCCTTCTGACACCACCCCCAACCCTCGTCGTTCTTTCTTTTTATCCCCACTTTTCTATCTCTTTCTCTTCTTACTACACCTATCTTCTCTCTTTCTCTCGCTCAAAGCTCTCCCGTGCATCTCCCTTTTCGACCGAATAAGAAAGATAGATAGATAGATAGATAGAGAGAGAGAGTGAGAAAAAGAGAGAAAGAAGATGACAGGTACGTAGACTCAAGAACGGGCGATCTTTGCATTCTCCGACGAGTATAGGATGAGAAGGTTCAAGAAGACAGGAAGAGCACTGCCGCTGTCACGTTGAAGGTGCAGAAAGGGCAAAGGGAGAGTGGGAGGGAGGAACTTCTAAGGTGGGAGGACGAAAGAGGACCAGAAGAGAAATGGATAGTGCTCTTCCAACGTAACTACATGGTATCTAACCTACGTCTGCGTGTCTCCGTTCATGCGTGTGTATGCGCGCATGCGGACTCTAATTTTTGTCTATCACGAGTCCGCGTTCCACGAGCGTCACGGCGTCAACTTGGAGGATGGTTTCAGCCATACCGCCCGCCAGAGATATATGGCCGCGGGCAGACCGGCAATGAGAACGTTGTCAGCGAGTTCATTAACGCGTCGCTCGCTAAATTCTCTCGCCTCGAGATCCAGCCTGCGCGAGTTCTTCTACCTACCTACCTACCTACCTACCTACCTACCTATCTGTCTACCTATCTATCTTCTACCTAGTTGTCCATTTGCATAAGAGTGCCACAGCCATTGGAATCGATCAGCCTATCTATTCTTGTTAAGGTCATTCTAAATATAAACGTTTAAGATACAACGGGGAAGATGTAAGAGCAAAAAAAGGAGGAAGACAAAAATTTATTATACATATATATATGTATATATGTGCACGCGTGTTTGAAAAGATACCGCGTGTAAACATTGGTACAGCGATGAAAGATCGCGTCGTAAGAGAAGAAAGGAGATGGGAAACAAAATAGAAGGAATAAAAAAAAGAAGGAGAAAATGAAAAAGAAAAAAAAAACAATTGGATTTTTCCAACCGAAAACGAAATCTTGCGTATGTACCTAAGGAAGACGTACAGTTACTTACTTCCTTATCTACCTATATCGTATGTCTCCTCGCGTATCCGTCTCTTTTAATGGCAAACCCAAAGGAGAAGTACTCCAGACTATATTTATTCCTTTCGGCTGTTTCGTATCGAGAGAGAAAGAAAGAAAGAAAGAGAGAGTCGCAGCTGCAATGTCAATACGATATGGGAGAAGCAAAGGCAGTCTCCTAGAAATCCAATACCTCTCCATCTCCGAGAAAGAGGAAGAAGATGAAGAAGACGAAGAAGAAGACGCCTTAAAGTAAAAGAGGTTAAAAGGAGAATCGAATGACCTCGTATAGACGAACGTTCTTTGAATTCTTTTTAGAAATCGATCGGAAGTAGACGTAGAACGTCTCTTATCGGAAGGATCGAACGAATTTAAAAACAAAAAAGGAAAAAAAAAATGGGAATAAAAGAAAAAAAAATTTTGCGATTTTTCGTTTTTACTTTTCTTGCTTTTTTTCTACTACTCTAAGAGATGAGGGAAGGGGGTGGAGGAAGGAGAGGGCAGCAGAAGTGGGCGCCCCTTCCTTCTCGTTTTCGCTCTATTTCTAATTCGACGTCCTCCAAAACAAAAATAAATACTCACTTTCCTGGCAGCCCATTTGACGCAACGTATGGCACCGCACTTGGAATCGTCCATAAGAAAGTGTTCGTTCTCCAATTCGGTTTCCATTTTCATCCGAGGAATCGGCAGGTTGTCGTCGGCCATCGACGACGAAACGTCATTGTCGCTGTCGAACGCAGATTCGGAATACTCCGTGATCGTCGATAGCCTCTTCCTGCGATCCTCGGATCCGTCTGCCGGAAATTGCTCCATCTCGAGGCACTTTGAATTCAGCAGACACGACCCAAACGCTATTTCTCTAATATTCTCTTTGATCGCACTTTGTTCTTCTCGCGAGCACGAGAACGAGATTAGGTTCGCGGCGCACGAGAATTTCAGCGAGGAAGATATATATATATATATATATATATATATATATATATATATATATACAGAGAGAGAGAGGAAGAGAGAAAGCAAGAAAGAGATAGAGAGAGGAGAGCTTTTAAATCTACTCGAGGTACATCCAAGGATTTAATCCTGTAATTGCATGCGTTAGCTTAATCTCGTAACCGTGGGCAACGGTGTAACTGTAGTATGGTTCCGAGTAGAAGGTTACGGAGAAAGGTTGGAAGAGGAGAACGACTGATTTACCGACCGAGCCTTTCGGTCGGACCACAACGTGGAAAACGGTCGAGCAGGATTATCTGCGGAAAGGACATCAAACCGCTCCTGGATACACGCGTTTGCACTTAGGCCTCTCCTATGTGTATCGTCGTATTCCTCGATCGATCGATCGATCGATCGATCTATCTATCTATCCATCTATCTATCTACCGATCGATCGATCGATCGATCGATCGATCGCTCCCTCGATCTTTTCGATTATAGTCGAACGACTCCGTCAACGAATTTTATTTTCTCTCGTAATTGCTTGGAATCATTCATTCGTTATCTTTATTCCTATTCTCGATCGATATCAATATTTACGTTAATTAAAAATAATTCAATCGATATAATAAAAAAACAATCGATTAGACCCAATCACGCGTCTTTACTTCTTTATTAATTTATCTCTCGGTACACGTGCACAAGCGTCGTTCCGAACTTACACGCTCGGTCCAATTTTAAGGCTATTAAGGTTTCCTCTCACGGTCCATGGCAATGGTGGTATCGTTAATTCAAATGTCGCTGGAACTCGCCGGGAATAATTAATTACACCGTGATCGCAAGGATGAGGACGCGGGCCGATGTTACTCGTACTTAAATAAGTATCTATCCCATCCTGCGTACGTATAAAATTACGTATAAAGCGACGTTTTCACGTTTTTTTTTTTTTATTTTTATTACTTCTCTCTAGATTTTCTTAAATCTTTTTTTATTATTGTTATTATTATTATTTCTCTCTCTCTTTTTTCCTCTATTTTCACGAATAATAGAAAAGCTCGCACGACGATAATTTACATAGTAGAAACCGTATCGAATTCCGCGCGTCTGTTTTCATCGTTCCGCATGGTCTCATCACTTTTGTTATCTTCCTCGCTAATTATCGAGAACGAACGATAATTGGCGAGTTAATAAGCTCGATTTGTTCTTTGCCTTGGCACTTTGACTGCACCACCAATGGCAACGTTTCTCTTTATTTTTACTCTCATCTCCTCTTCTTTCTTTCCTTTTCTTTCTTTCTTTCTTTTCTCGCAACAAACGTTTCACGAAAAACGTAGCGGAACGATCGAGCAACGACGACGACGACGACGACGACGACGACGACGACGATAATGACAACGACAACGAAAACTACGACGACAACAACAACAACGACGACGACGACGACGACGACGACGACGACGGAGCAGAGAAGTAAACGCCTACCACGACGCGTAACTGCGAGAGTACTGCAACTGGAGTAGCAGCATCAGCCAAGAGGACCGTTCCTCCTCTTCGTCTTTCGTGTGTCTTTGCGATCCTTCTCTCTTCGAGTTTCCTCCTCCTCTTTCTCCTCTTCCTCCTCTTTCTCCTCCACTTCTCCAAGTATTTTTTACTTCTCGCGCAAAAAACTTTTTACTTCTGCCCTCTACTTTTCACCAAATTTCCCGAAGAACTTTTAAATATAACAGAAAAACAAATGGAAAAAAACGAAGGAGAACAGTCAACGACACAGTGTCATCGTACTATACTATATCTTTCCTTCTCTCTCTCTCCCTCTCTTTCTCTCGTCATCTTGACGTTCTTCATCATCGGTCACCACGAGCACGCTCAGACTTCACACTTTATATTTAGACGTAGGCGACGCGCGCTTTATTTCCACGCTGCTCTCTGCGGCTAACTCGACTCATGCTCTCTCTTTCTCTCTTTCTTTCTCTTTCTCACTCGTTTCAAGCGGGATCCAGATCGACCGGTATCTCTCTGTCCTTCTTCATCCTTCTCCCTCTCTAATACCACCATCACGCTTCTCGTCGACCATCGTCGAGAGACAGACGAATACGTTCAGCAAAACACGTAGCTCTGTTGTCTCTGTATGCTTTATTCCTTCTGTCTATGTATATACGTATGTGTATTGGTGCGTGGGCGGTTAACCACGTGCGTGCGATAAACGCGACGTCTGCTTCTCGTTGAAGTTACCACCACCATCACCTTTGCCACTGTCGCCATCACCACCACTATTCTACTATTACCACTACCATCATTATCCTCGTCGTCGTACGCACTCGTGTATTTTGATGTCAATACGATACAACAACAATAACAATAACAACAACAACAACAACAACAACTACTACTACTACTACTACTACTATTACTACTATTACTACAACGACGACGTAATATGACGTTTCTACATCTTCATACAACAAACACAAGTTGACCTTTCGAGTGGTGAATTAATCAGTCAGGTAATAAGCTGATTTCCCGTCTTATTCTATGCTCTCTTTCGATCCTCTTTCTCTCTCTCTCTCTCTCTCTTTTTCTTTTTCTATCTGTCTCTATGCGTATTTGTTCGTACACGTGTATGTTTATACGCATACGTGTAGATACACGTATTCATATGCTATAACTGATGATCTTGATAAATAGAGGAGCTAGCTAGATCGTCCTATAAAGCGACAATTTGATAGCGGAGCGTAACAGATCGTGACGTAATGACAGGGATGATACGATTATTTGCTCACGATCCTCACAATACAAGCTCACAATACAGGCTCGTAATTGTAGTTTATTCCGACGAACCCCCCTCCGGTAACTCCTCTGTTTCGCTTTACGTTTCGTACTATACGAGTTAACTAACACGTCTAATTCGATATTTTCCCTGAATTTTCAAAACGAACGATGAAAAGAGAAAAGAAAAAAAAAAAAACAGAAAAAATTCGCACTAACTCGAACGATAACATTCGAAACGTCTACGGATATAGTCCGTGAGTTATTTTACAATGATAACGATAATAAAGAAACTTACAATTATAGTTTCCAATGTGAATTTGAGTTATGTCGGGAAAACAACTGTATATGTATTTATGTGTGTGTGTGTGTCTCTGTGTCTGTGTGTATGCGGGTATGTTTTTACGAAGTTCACCGTTTGCAGAAATCCAACGCTCGTTCGAGAAGCGACGGTTATGATATTTGCGCTCGTAATTAAAAGTTCAGCTTCGTTACGTTTGTCTCTCTCTCTCTCTCTCTCTCTCTCTCTCTCTCTCTGTCTCTGTCTCTGTCTCTCTCCTCCTATATCTATCCCTCACACCCTCCTCTTCGCTGTCCCTGCAGGGCACCTCTTTTTTCCCTCGTAAATCTAACGTTATCATTTGACTACTTCTGAATTTTTCTTTTCTAACAACGACCTCAACGGGAATGACGGTGTTTCGCCCATCGTTTAAGTGAAAAATGGAAGAAACAAAATAAATAAATGGATGAGAAAAAAAGAAAACAGAAAAAGAACCGTAACGAAAATCTCTAAGGGACTTTTAACTCGAAGAATATTTCGTGTGAGAAAATCAAATGAAAAAAGAAAAGAAAGAAAAAGAACATACGGTGAAATTATTAAACGTAAATTAGGATTAAGGATTACTCTTTTTTCTCTCTTTCTATTTTCTGTTTCTTTTCAAATGAAATAGAAAAAAAAAAATGAACGATTTATCGAAGGATTTAAACGACGATTGTTCGCTATCTTCGAGCAAACTCGAGTCTGGTAATTTCTTTTCGTTTTAAATGACGATATACGTTCGATGATACACGTGTGCCCGCGCATGCACACATACATTCAAATGAAACTCGTCTCGCGCGTGAAATTCTTCGCCACGTGCGTACGAAATATGCTTTTGTATAACGCCCACCGGTAGGCGAGAAGCTTGATGCCGGTGCTCGTGCACGAATTACGAACCATAAACTATGAGACGTATGCTCGTTCGCGTGTAACTTTTCTCTCTCTCTCTCTCCCTCTCTGTCTGTCTGTCTGTCTGTCTGTCTGTCCGTCAGTCTAACATGCGGTAGCATGGAAAAATTTTTACAATGAAAAATATCTATGCGAGTACGAAGCATGTTTTTGTTAGAAACAATCCGTTAGAATAATGATCTACGAATCTTTTTTTATTTTTATATATATATATACCCATACGTAACTAATTAATTCCATGTTAAATAGTTTCATCGGATTCGTGGTTGATATAAAAAAAGAAAGAAAAAGAAATCTGGACGAGAAACGAATCTCTTTTCGAAAAAGAAGAAAAGAAAAATAATCTGTCGACGATAACGAAAAAAAGAGTAGCAGACG
Source organism: Vespula vulgaris (assembly GCF_905475345.1). Taxonomy (NCBI): domain Eukaryota; kingdom Metazoa; phylum Arthropoda; class Insecta; order Hymenoptera; family Vespidae; genus Vespula; species Vespula vulgaris. The sequence continues at coordinate 2,983,416 of NC_066588.1, forward strand.
AACAACTTTTGAATTGAAAAAAATAAACGAAAGAAAATAATAATCTTTCGACGATCAACGATATTACAATGTATCGGCATAATATGTTTAAATCGGATCTACATAATTGACGATACGTCGATAAAATCACGTGATTGATAAAATCCATTTTATTACGATAGATGCTAGATAAGATATATATATATATATATATACAATACATACATACATATATAAAAATATATATATACGTTTAATATCTATATGTATATACGTGTACACATACGCATACCATGTAACTATTCCAACCGTTACGTTACTTATCGACGAAGATTTAACACGTGAGGACGTAGAACGATATAACCGTTTAATGCATTTAACGAAAGCACCCATGTTAAAACGACGAGATCCGAGCGTAAATTCAATGGCATAACACTTTGAAATGACCGGCAGGGACCGTATAGCTCGTCGTGGGAGGAAGAGAAGATGCTATATACGCTTGGTTGTGTGTCGGCTCTCGTTCGTTTCCTAGTACTTAATCTCCTCGGTTTATCGGCCTGTGGAGCGCGCGAGCGTGCACAGATACACACAAACACAGAGAGAAAGAGAGAGAAAGAGAGAACACACGAGAACACCACTAACTCAGGTTACGTTATGATGGTACATCGTACGGTTATGGGTTAAACGAAATATATTCGCGTTCGGGATAGCGAGTTAAGCTTTCTTTTCTTTTTCTTTTTTCTGTTTTTCTTTTTTTTTCTTTTTTCGTTCCTTTTTTCGTTCTTTTTTTTTTTTTTCTTTCCTTCTTGACTCCCGCAGCTGACTCGCAACTATGACTTTCGAATAGCATAGCTAAAGTCTCTGTATAAGTGAGTGAAAGAGAGAAAGAGAAGGAGATATATATATATATATGTATAATAACAGCTCGTTACATAAAATACGACCAGTAATATCGTCCCATGAACGTTCAACTCTTTAATAAATCCCATGTAATTCGCTCGTTACTTTCAAATTGTGATGTCGATGAAAAAAGGAAGGAAAAAAAGAAAAGGAAAAGAAAAGAAATAAAAGAAGGGAAGAAAGAAGGAAAAAGAAAACAGGAAAAAGGAGGAAAACCAAATGGTACGACGAGGATTCAAAGAGATCATAATGGACGAGAATGGGCGAGGGTGGGATAGGGATGAGGGGAAAGGACGGAAGAGAGAGAAAGAAAGAAAGAAAAAGATCTCTTTCGATAAATTACAACGTTTAAACGGCACGCCGCGCCGATGGTTGGGGTCAATCGTTGCGGAGGATAGAAAATCGTCGAAATCCTGAAGCTTTCAACGAAATAAATGCAAATACGCTTGGCCGTTTGCCGCGATCCTCTCTCTCTTTTTCTTTTTTTTTCTCCTTTACCCATTTCTCTCTCTCTCTCTCTCTCACATACACACTCTCTTTTTCTATCTCTCTGTCTCTCTTTCTGAAAGATAGAAGAAGCTCGTTCTGGCGAGCGTCAATCGATTGTGAAGAGGACTGTAGTGGATAAGAGAGAGAGTACAACGAGCGCATTCAGCGCGCAAACGATGAAGTGCAGAGAGTAGTGACTCAATGACGGATGAACTTCTCCCTTTGCAAGGCTTGTGTCACGACCCTTCTTCACCTCCTACCTCTTCACCTCCATCCTCCTCTATTTCTTTCTCTTCCTTGTATACTTCTCTCTCTCTCTCTCTCTCTCTGTCTCTTACTATTACCCTCACTCGTCTCTATGTTCTCCCCCTTCGTTCCTCTCTAGTAAGTAAGTAGTTACTCTACTACTACGAATCTCTTCTGAATTCTGGCACAGGACGACGATTCGCGGTGTCTTCCTCTCTAACCGTCTGCTTTCTACGAGCACAAGGGCATATCTACTGGGTGTTCCGTTATTAAAACAACAAATAAGTAAGTAAATGAATTAAATAAATAAAAAAAGAGAAGAAAAGACTTGTCTCCTTTTATTTATTCTCGCGAATTTCTCAAAAATAACTTCATCTGATTTAACTTAATTTGACTTAACTTAACTGTAAATTTAAAGAAACGTTAACGTTAACTAGGTCGGCTAGAACTACCTATCTACTTGTTGGTCGATACTTTCGGGTACACGTTATATGCACGCTCATGTTAAATGTCACGAGTCGATATCGATCGTATCCCCCCCCCCCATCTCTCTCTTTCTCTCTCTCTCGCACACACACTCTCTATATCTATTTCTATTTCTTTTTTTTTCCTTCTATTTCTCTCCTCTTATAAACTTCGAAATGACGGGAGAGAAGAGACAAAGATTCTTTATTGAACAATACCGAAAGTGAAAATCATTTGATATTCGAATCTTAAACGCCGAGTGTGGTAAAACGTACGTGCAGCTGCATACTTAATAAGGAATCAAGCTTGGGATCTGGGCGTAGGTCCGGTATATTACTAGTGGCTATGGTCGTAATGGGAAATAGAAGGAGAGAGAGAGAGAGAGAGAGTAATATACGTTACTACGCAACTACGGTCCAACACCTACATTTAACTTGATTCCTTGTTTTACAGCACATGAAACGAGTTTATTAGAACTTTACGATCTTATTTATTATTAATTTAAATATTACACTTTTCTTTTCAAACGAATAAAACAGACGAATTAATTAATTATATTCTCTTCTCTATTAGAACTGAAGAGACCAACAAAAAGATAGATAAAGAATTACACCATCTAGAATAAGAGATTCGATCTCTTATTCTCGATGGTTCGAACATTAACATTCTTAATTATCTAATAAACAACGAGCAATATATTTCGTTACAATGATTATTATGACGACGACGACGACGACCACGACTACAACTTCGACGAGAAGAACGTCAAAGGGAGATTTTATCGCGTCGTTCGTGAGGAATAAATTACGATCGTGCCATTAGCAAATCTAAACGATCGTTGAAAATAAATCGGGCAATTTAAAAATTTCAACCGACCGATCAAGAGAAACGCTTGTCAAGTTTTCTTCCCGTTCTCTCCTCTTTTTCTTTTTTCTATTCTATTTCTTTTTTTCTTTTTTTTCCTTCTTCTTCTAATTTTCCTTTCCTTTGTTATTCTACTAGATAACGTCGAGAAAAACGAATCGTTTGTTTTAAGATAATAGTCCAGTCGTTATAGGATATTTTTAAAATCAATGTCGACGTACACATACACGCGTCCACACCATACACACGCACACACACCAATAATATCGTATAATTAAACGACCGGGAGGAGTCCCTATATCGCGTTAATTAAACCTATGGTCCAATAATTGGATCGCTTCCGCGGGATTACGATCGAACGTTGAAAGCAATATTTTTTACCATAGAGTAAGTACCGTGCAAACAGATTCGACCCAATTTGAAAATTGTATTCCCTATCGATACTTGACCTAACTTTGACCATTATCGATGATATTAAATTACACGTTTGCTACGTGCATTTGTTTAGGGCAAAAGTTCGAGGAGGGAAAAAAAAAGAGAATTAATGGGATAAAATTCTGGATCGGTACGAGTTAATATTTTGTAGCAGTGTATTTGTAGCAGTGTATTTGTAGTAGTGACGACACCGTGATTCAAAAGGGCTTCTTCGTCGGAAAGGAAGAGAAGAAAAAACGGAGAAAAAAAAAAGAAAAAATATTGTTCACGCATTTTTGCTCAGAATCGATCCAAATCGAGCGTACTTCCTGAAACGAGGTTCGAACCCTCTCGAGCATGCAAAGAAAGGTTCCCTTTCGAGAAACGACGAGATCGAAAGCGAGAAAAACGCCGCAGGGTGTCGTTAAAATCCTATTTGCTTATCTGAAAAAAAAAAGGAGAAAGAAAAAAATGAAGATTCGAAGAGTGACGACGGTGGTGTTAGTTTATCGATGATATATACCGACTCGTTGATCGACTTTGTTGAGAAAAGGAGAACACGATGGTATAAAACTCTTACAAATAGAGAAAGACGGACAAGTATCGTAAATCTCGTACGTAGTACCTACTACCGTTACTAGATACGCACTATTCATTGGCGTAGACTCCGTTAGAATTTTCTTACGGTCGAACGCATCGTTTCTTTTTCTTCTTCTTTATGTCTTATTCAAATTACATATCAATCGAGTGAAAAGAATGTGAAAGCGAATAATAATCGTGAAATAAATTATTTCGAAATGATAAAATCGGTCATCAATTCTCAATAGCATATGCTTTTGTATAATAACGATAAATATGACGTACCTGCATGCATATATATATATATACATAACAAATATATATATATATACATACATATATATAAATAAATATATACATATACACATAAATTCATATAATTATATCAGTTACATATGTACATACATACACACACACACAAAGTCATATAATTATACCAATTAACGTTAATGAATGGTAATAAATAGAATAGATAATAAGGAATTTTAGATTTGACGCTTTTGCGGGCGTCGTACCACGTGTCGCGAAGAAACGTGGAAACAACTCGTAGAATGCGGCTTGACTTCCGTCGAAAGAAAACGTCCGTGCAACGTATGCGGTTGACGATGACCGTGCACCATCTATGAGAGAGCAGGAACGCGATAGTTACCACCGGCTGCCCAGCCATAAACATAAGAAGCCGTAAAGTCTTTGTGCTATCCGCGAACTAGCCTAACGATCTTGTCCGAGATAGCAAAAACTATTCGTGAAGAGAATCGAAAGGATTGCGAGACGAAAGGTCCACAATAACGACGACGACAATGACGAGTTTCATCTTTTCTCTCGTACCACGGATGCCAATTTCATCGGCATCCATTTGATAAGAAGAAAATGAAAGGATTTTCCTGGAAACTCGAAAATCCTCTCTTTGAAATAATCCTTAATTATTCGTTGGTCCGCACGGAACGCGCGAATGATTCGTCGATCAGACGAAAGATCGATCGGTAGATCGATCGATAGACCGATCGATCGATAGAAGCCATCGATATATTGCCTCGTTAATTAGTACCGAAGCATAATGAGGTATCGAGAGACCCAACCACCATCGTTGGTTCCCACATACGCTATGCGCTCCCTCTCACCATGTCACTCGCCTCAACCCCTATCCCTACCACATCCAACCCTCTTGCAGCTATTATTCCACACGGTTTGAAGCTTTGACCCGAAATAATTGTTACGATTTCGTTTATAATTCCACCAATCGGCGACAATCTTTTCTCCGGTTATCGAATTAAATTCATACTTTTTTCGCGAATTTATACTACGTATCTGAATTAATCGGCACGTGTTTCTGCAAATTATCATTCACCGGTATACGGATAGGTGTCCTGTCAGAATCTGAAACGTGGACAGATATTTTTTTTTTTTTTTTTAACCAAACTGAATACGAAGGTCGAAGATCGAATTACCGAGGAGAATGAAATAGCGAACGCGTGTTAACGAGACGGATAACACGTGTGCCAAAAAACGAAGATGTTCACCGTCGAAAAGAAAAAAAAAAATTGAGAAGTCATTTCCCTCGAGCGTTGGTTTTCTTAACTCGAAGGGAAAACTCGCTCGAATAATATACGCGAGCTTGATCTTACTCCGAAAACATATTCACCTTTCGACCTTCGACCTTAGCCGATCTCTTGTCGGCTTTTCCCTCAAGCGCTTGCCATTTCCTTTTTTTTTTTTTCATTTTGGTTTCCTTAATTTTTTCTCCTCTCTTTTTTCTTCTTTTATTTTTTTATGAACGAGACCAACACAAAAACGCTTTCGCGAATGAGATATCTTTTGATACTCGACGAAGGCTCCAGTTAGCCCCGAATATTTTTAATTACGCAACCAAGTAACGGGAAAGTTGCTTAGCTCTTTAAACAAAATTCCAACGTTAGTGCTAATTTTGAGCTTTCGAAATAACTCGCGCGTAACTCGTCTCTTAATAACATTAATGAAAACTTCTCGTCCTTCGAAGTACTTACTTACTTACCACCTACGAATAAAATTTATCCCCGCGAGAGAGAGTACCCTTTATACATTTTGAATTAAACCGATAATTTATAATCTACTCGACTATTATTGTTACCATGGACCAATTATCAATACGTTCTTTTATTATCATTACTATTATTGTTGTTCTTATTATTATTATATATTATATTATAACACGAACGCATTTAGGAAATTCAAATCGTTGTTATTATTATTACAGACGTTTTCTTCGATTTAACTTTCATGAACGTTCATGTATACGAATTAATAATAATAAGTAATAACAACAATAAATAACTAAGATAATAACGAATTATCATACTTGTATTTAATCCCGATGAGCCATTTTAATAATTTAACATTGCTAATAATCGATTTGAATTTGCAGGGAGACACGAATAACGTAGAGAAGAACCGACATTACCGTTCTTCGAGAGTCGGCTGAGCCACGCCGATCTTAAATTTCTCTTCGATTTAATCTCTCTCTCTCTCTCTCTCTCTCTCTCTCTCTCTCTCTCTCTCTCTCTCTCTCTCTCTCTCTCTCTCTCTCTTTCTCGGCACACGCGGCATTTCCTTCCTTAGCTCCTTCGCGATGTATTAACCCGGTAGCCTACTTTATCGTCGTGTCGACGGCCTCGAGGCTTTCGAAAATACTTTGCTTGCGTACATCTCGGACGAAATAACGAAAACGTTATATAGTCGTGACTTGTAAGAGATAAAGTAGTCGGGAAACGAGATAACACTCGACGTTAAGGGGTTAAAAGGGATTTTTCCTTAATCGAATAAAAAAGAATTTCAAATTTCCCGAAGGAGATTGAAATTCTATCCGTTCAATCGGAGATTATATATTTATAGACACATACGTACTTACGTCATTTTAAAAGGCAAAGATAGCCGTAGAGATCGGTCAGAAATCCTTTTTCGATTTGTCAATATATAAATATTATATTAAAAAATCGTATATGGTATCTCAAGATATTGTAAAAAAAAAAAAAAAGAAAGCAACAACTGATGAAACTTTATCTCGCTGCTTACATACTCTCGATCCTAAGGATACTCCGGTTTAGTAGTTAATAATTTTACAAGGTTGCCCTGGTTTCCTTTATTACTTAAAATCGCTCGTAATTGACGGAATCACGGCAATTTTTCTTATTACGAGCTATGTAAGTGAGTACTTACTTACTTACTTACTTACTTATTTACGAGACGAGAACGATTTTCTGCGTACAACGTATCCGCTACCGCACGTTTTGTTTTTAACGATCAAAATACGACGATGGAGAGGGGTTCGTACTCGATATATAAAATTGGTATAATGCGAGAATGATATATAAACGAGTTATGTACTCACCACCTCGGCAACGTTGCCGGAGCCCTCCCTCATGCCATCTCTGTCCGTTCGTCCTCCTAAAAGAAAAAAAGCAAACAAACAAAAAAATAAAACTATAAAAAAAAAGATAAAAAGAAAATTTATGAAAAAAAAAAGATGTAAAATTTTTTAACGGAAGAGAAAAATATGTGTTTCACGAGAACACGACCGGTCGCATCCTCCTTCCTCGATCTCGTATTTCTCTTCGATGTTAGAAATTCTCGCGTGATATCCAGGCCGATCGACACGCTCGAACGACGAAGAAAATCAAGAAAATAAAGAGAGAGAGAGAGAGAGAGAGAGAGAGAGAAAAGAAAAAATAGAAAAAAAATTGATAATCGACGGCGCGAGTACCGTGTGCTCGCTAACCGGAATCACAAGAAATATATATATATACTCTCTCGCGTAATCGACGTTTCTTCTCGATTCGGAAAATCGACGACTTCAGACCGGCCATTCCGCTTCGTCGAGTCCGTGCTACAAAGCGTTTCTAAGGGAGATAAGATTGGCGCGATCGGGTGATCGGCCAATCGTTCGTTTTACGATCGACGAACGCAAACGGTTAATTACTCGCGTCAGGACGAGAAGAACGACGTTCTAACGATCGTGATCGATCTTAGAAAGAATATTTTCTTTTCTTCCTTTCCTTTCTTGTCCTATTGTTTTTCTTCTTTTCTCTCCTTTTTTTCTTTTCACGAGTTGGAACGTTCTAAACTTTTGCAATCTCTTAATGCCTTATGCATTCGAGCGAGAGCACACACGTTCACGATTTTTGTTTATGGTAATAATACCAGTTGGTTTGGTTTTCAGTTAGTTTTAGTCAGTTAGTTCTCCGATATGATATTTGAATCGACTTCCAATCGCTTCGAAGAAATGACGATAGGCATACCAAACGACATTTCTATATATACGTGTATATATATATGTGTGTGTATATATAGTTTCGACCAGAGTTACTTTCGAGCAAAAGTCGGACTTTGGCGAAAGTTTATCGCCGCGAAAAGCCCCCATGGCTGAAGTTTAAGGAGTAATTTTCTCGAGAAAGCTTAAAAAGAAAGTAAAAGATTGATAATAAGGGAAGAGTGCTTTCACGAGTATAATCAATCATTGTGTCGTCACTTTGAAATCGTCTTCGTTCAATTTGAACCGACGTTACTATCTCTCTTTTTTACCACGTTCCTATAAATTTGTTTCTTTCTTTTCTTTTCTACGCTAAAAAATTAAGCCTAATATCGATCGATCGAAATTAGGTACGAACGTTTTTATTAGAACGTAGAAATTCGATATCGTTTAATCGATGTTCGAAAATTTCGCACATTTGTTACTGACAATACGGACACACGCTAAAACAATATTCCCGTTTAAACCAATCCACCTTCGACGTTTGGCTGATATTTAATTCAATTAATAATAAAATAATTAAAGGAGCCCCATAACGTGAAACATAATGGAGCACATGTGTACATATCTATATACATGAATTCTCTTTGCTATATCTATAGACCCACTCTTTCGAATATCCACAAGCTCGTAGGTTGCTCGTTTACCCAAGGGAGATTAATTATTAACGATACTAATTATCGACAGAACGAAAACGTATAGAAAAGGGATAAAGGATAGGTTTTACGATTTGATCATAAAAAATACAATATATCCGTGGATCGATCGTTCGAACGGATACTTTATATGATCATTCATTTTTTCCTTATTTTTTTTTTCACGATTTCGCGTGAGCCGACAGAGAGAAAGGACTTGCAAGGAAATATTTTCTCCACCGAGATAATTTCATCCCGGGGAAGAAATTCGTCGAGGGTCGTAAGGTGAGCATACTTTCGTAAGGCTCCAGAAGAAAACAAGAAAAAAGAGATAATAAAAATAAAAAAGAAAAAAAAAAGAAAAAAAAATGGAGTCTAACAATGTACAACTAATGTTGGATAAGTACGGTTTCGGGGCACGGTGTTGCACCTTACAAAAGGTTCCTCCAGATACTTTTTTATTCCCATAGAGATTCCAGACATTCCTCAGCGACGTAAACGAGGGACTTTGAAGGGGGTAGAAGGTAGGGGGCAGGAGCAAGGGGATGCAGGACTCCGGCAGGTATATATCGATGCAGGCTAAATGCGAGACCCACCAAATAGAGATTCTTCCGTCTAAAATCGTGTAAAGTTTCTTACGGTTACATCCGAGTAAACGCATTAAAGGATCCCCGACGATCATTAAGAGAAGAAAATTTTCAACTTTTCTAATCGACCGACCGACCGACCGAACGAACGAACGAACGAACGAACGAATAAACGTTGCTTAGCTATACAACGTTAGCTAGATCCTAAGCTTCTTTTCTTAGAGTCCGACACGCAATGACCCATTATTTACGAGGTTTCTTCGAGGAATGTGCCAAGTCGACGCGTTTGAATTCGTAATACGTCCAACACCCCTTCTCCCCCCACTCCTACCCTTGGAACATTCTTCACGTTCGATCTTAATTTTCTAAGAAGGTTCATTACGTACGCAAAGAATTTTATTCGCCATTGTTATTCATATACATATGTGTCACGATAAGAAACTCACTTTTCTGACGCTACTTCCTCCTCCTCCTCCTCCTCCTCCTCTCCCTTCCCTTTCTCCTCTTCTTCTTCTTCTTCCTCTTCTTCGTCTTATCGCGTGAAGAAGGTAATAACCACGCACTAAGATATTTTTTAAGACTTCGAATTACGGCATGGATTTTAACAACGGTTTACTCTCTCTTGCGTTAAGAGATAATTACGTTGGGAATCGCATCGCAAACTTGGCACGCGATATCGCGTGTGGGTGAACGCAAATGGCGTACTTTCTAAGAGGGGCTGCTGCCGCAGCCGCAGCCGCAGCCGTAGCCGCAGCCGCTTGCCCCTTACCAACTTGCTGCTTGCTGCTCGCTGCTATTGACTGTTGTTGCTGTTAGCTCTTACGATTACGTTACGCGTCTCGTCTTAAAAGTAAAAGTAGGTTGCGAATAATGCAAAAGAGAAGAAGAAGAAGAAGTAGTAGAGGAGGAGGAGGAGGAGAAGGAGGAAGAGGAAGATGAAAGGTGATAGATGACGAAGCTGAAGAAGAGGAATAGCACGAAGAAGGAGAAAAAAGAAAGAAAGAAAAAGAAAGAATAGAAAAGTCAACAAAGAGTAGAAATGAGATGCGTCGCGGTCCTACGATTCTAACAACGTAATCTTTCCGTCCAGGAGCGTGTCGTTGCGTTATCTTGTCTCTTCTTTTTCTTTTTTTTTATCTGCTCTTTTTTATCTTCTCCCTATTTCATCATCGGACGTCGATGTAAAGTATTAACGCAACCAGAGAGAGAATTAATAAAATAGAGGAAATGTTCAAATTTATCCTTTATGAATAGAATCGGTATCCACATTTGAAAAATTAATCCGATCGCGTAACACAACGACGATTCGAGTACTCGCGAATATTCTCGTTGCGAACTACCGATCGGATTTTATCTATCATTTTCTTTCTCTCTCTCTCTCTCTCTCTCTCTCTTTCTCTTTCTTTTTCTCTCTTTGCTTCGTTGATTTCCAAGTGGATATATATCTCTCTGCAATTTTGATGCTTTCGCGTTCGAGTACCCTCCAAGCACCGTTAAACGATATCGTTTTTTTGTTCTCTTTTTTTTTGTTTTTTGTTGTTTTTCCAATCTACCTTGAAAATCGTTCGGGTGTATTCGGTTTCGCAGACAGGGGAATAGAAAAATTGGTGACGTGGTAGTCCGACGGTAGATTTGAAAAAAGGAAGAGAAGGAAGGGTGGAAAAGGGATCGAATTTGCATTCGTTACGTTTGTAAAAGTTTCGTATGACTGCGAATAAAAGAAAAGGAAAAGAAAGAAAGAAAGAAAGAAATAGAAACAATATTGTTGCACTAAAAAATTATAATCGAGGACAGCGATAATTACGATTGGAAGAGTCGACAAAAATTTTAATTCTTGTTTCACGCGTAACTTGTAAGACGAATAGATGGATAGATAGAAAAAGAAAGAGAGCGAGAGAGAAAGACAGAATAGGAGTAGGAAGAGAAGGTGAAGAAGGATGATCAGGGTGGATCATATTTCATGGTGGAAGATTTAGATCCCATTAGATGGCTATACAAGGTGATGGCGGTAGGACGTGCTTACATAAATAGATGGAGATGCCGTAGTAGCTGTTAAAGGTAGAAAATTTTCAAGCGGTCTCTCGGAATCGCCCGTTACGGGATACGATTTTTCCTAGACTAACTGTAAGAGATCTACGGAACCGTATAGAAAGGACGTATTTCTTCGTCGTCCTCTTCTTCTTCGTCTTAGTTTGAGGTAAGAGAACATGACGAAGAGAAAGAGAGAAAAAGAAAGATGGCGACTCGGAAAAAAGAAGGGAAAAAGTATAAAACGATACGTGAGATTCTCTATGTATTATATGTAAGTCCTCGAGACTCGTCACACGTCACACGTCGCTCGACTCTCGGTAGATTATCTTCTCTTTCTCTGTCTCTCTCTCTCTCTCTGTTTCTCTTGCGGAACGTTTTCACTATTTCCATTTGTGTAAGAAAATGAAATTTGTTATGTACAAGATTTACAACGACGCTATATTTTCCATGCCCACGCTTAGAGATAGATAATAAAAATTGCATACCGAACGAGTCGCGATAAAAGTTTAATTAAAATCGAGAGGGATAAGAATCATGAGAGAAGAAGAGAAAGAGAAAGAGAGGCAAAGACGGACAGACAGATAGACAGAGAGAAAGAGAAAAGGTTTAATTTATACTTGGTGAAAATGGCGGCGATTAATCTATCGAGATAGCTCTCCTCTCTCTCTCTCTCTCTGTCTTTCTCGCGCGTGTGTATAGCTGAAGAAGTTTCGACTTTGTACAGAACTATGTATGTACGCATCTGAGAAGGATAGAAAGAGAGAAATGGCACTCGTCTCCACGAGCATGAAGAAAGAGAAAGGTAAGAGTGATAGAGAAGAAAAAAAAGAAGAAGGAAGAAGAAGATGATGAAGAAGAAGAAGTAGAAGAAGAAGTAGAAGAAGAAGAGGGTGGGCGAGAGGGAGGGAAGGGATGCATGGATAGGTGGATAAGGAGGAGGAGAATGAGATGGAGGGAAAAGGATTTCGCGCGCATGCGCGAGACGAAGTTCGAGTGTTTTAAAAACACGCGAGAGGCGACGAGTGGGATTTCAAGGTTAGACGAAGCGAGACACTCGAGGCTAAACGGCGAAGCAACGGGGGTTTTCATCCGTCTTGCCGCTCGTGGTCTCGCGTTCGTTTCTTCGTACGTTCGTTCGTTCGTTCGTTCGTTCGTTCGTCGCTTGCTTGCTTGCTTGCGTACACCAACTCGAAGAAGAGAGAGAGAGAGAGAGAGAGAATCTATGGCAAAAAGTTGCAGAGACGACGGATCTCGCGTCGTGGCCGCGTTCCTTTCTTGTTTTCCACGAGAGCTAATTGCAGTGGCTATACTACTTGCTCTACTACCGGTGATTGTGGTATCTCGCGAAGAGACCTCCTTATCCGGATGGCTGAAGGAGATCTGCAAGAGGGGAAGGGAAAGGAAAGGAAAGGGAACTTCGAAAAATCCCTGAATACCGCGTACGAAAACTAGTCTCGAGAACGGACTCGATCGTAAATTTCAAGACAATCTCGTAACTTTTCGATCGTCAATGGCTCGCTTTATTTTCTCTTGGTCGACTCGTATCGCATCCGTCCGTCCGTTCGTTCGTTCGTTCGTTCGTTCGTTCGCCAATAAGCTTTTTTCCATGAACTCCCGCCTTTGTACTCCATTCGACATGAATTCGAGTGGACGATGGCGAGTCTACTTCGGCTATTTTATTTTTTTTATTTTCCTTTTTTTTCTCTTTTATTTTCTTTTTTTTTCTCACAACGTGACTTCTACCCTATACAATTTCTATAGACATACATACATACATACATACATACATACATACATATATATATGTATATATCTACAATAAAGTACGAATATGTACCACAGATATAGCGAACAACAGCGCAACGAAGGAAAAGAGATGGAAAAAAGGAAGAGAAAAAAAAAGATCGATATAACGCAACATCGAAACGAGAAAAGAGCATTATACTTCCTATTCGAAATTGGCGCTTTACGAGCCCATTCGTCCGCGCCGATTTAATACCGTACGAATCTCTCTCTCTCTCCTTCTTTCTCGCACGCGCGCGAGATAGATATAAACTCGATATCTCGATAGAGACGGGAAGAATTAAAAGTACTTTCGACGAACCGAGCAATCTACCTTTATCCAAGATCGATAGAGATTTAATCACGAAGAAGAATTAATCTCCTCGAGGATAGTAGTCCCTATTCAATATCTCTCTTTCTCTCTCTCTCTCTCTCTCTCTCGTCGATTCAATCTACCCTCTCCCCTCTGCCCTCTCCACTACTTCGCCCTTTCCCTTTTCTTTGGCGCGATTTTTCATAATCTCGAACATCAATGGAGTTCAATCGACGAGGGCGAAGGGATCGAGTCTCGAACGGCTCTTAAATTTTCCTTTTAAGAGAACGCTCCCTCGTCCTTCTTCTTCCCCCTCTTTCTCTTATTTCTCCTCTTCCTCCTTCTCCTCCTTCCACGACCACCGAGAAACCGCAAGATAATTAAATCGAATTCAGGCTAGTTCCTTCTCCGAATTAATCGAATTTGTTAATACGATTGGGCTCATTGAACCTCGTTTATTCGATCACTCTGGTAAATCGCATTTCCGCGGAATAATCTCTTCGATTTGGGGGGAAAAAAATCTAATAAAAAGAATAAATTTTCGAACCTTAAATATATAGCACAAATATATAGCACGTATATATATATATATATATATATATATATATATAAAAGTACGTTTAGCGAAGCATCGAAGATATCGTCGGTCGTTGCGATTGGAGAAAACAATAGAAACGACGACGACGACGACGATGAAGAAACGTTGGACCGGTTGGCTCGGTTACGATCCAACGTCGTGTTTGCGTTCAATGTGACCAAGGACTGACAGAGAGAGAGAGAAAACGTTTAACCGCGTGAGAATTTTTACGAGCTTACACGAGCATACGTAAGTACCTAACAACTTATCTTTTATCGAGACGAAAGAGGAAGACTCTTCAAGGCCGAACTTCGTTTGAACCTAAGCCGAACCGCCGAACTGTCAAAATCATGGCCGCCAACGACGTCGACGACGACGACGACGACGATGATTTATTAATAATACCATATTACCGCCGGTTTTCTCGCTTTTACGACTTTTCGATCTTTTCGAAATTATTATTTTTATTTTCTATTTTTTCCTCCTCTCTCTCTCTCTCTCTTTCTCCTTCGTCTTAACCACGAGATATAAAGATTTCATCGTTTATAAACCGCCTCCGCCATAATAGAATTCCGTGTGTACATATCCCTTGGTAATAGAGTAAATCAATAATCGTAAGAAGAGGGTAAAAGGAACAACATATAATAAATAAGGTGAACCGCAAATGGGGTTAAAGGAGAACCATCGTCGTCGTCGTCGACGTCGTCGTCGTCGTCGTCGTAGAGAAAGAGAGAGAGAGAGGAGACGTCGACCTTGAAATCGAAGCCGAGTTAACGAGAATCTTTCGGCGACACTCTGGTATGCGACCGCAGTAAATGTACCAAAACCAACAGGATTCCTTTCCCCTCTTGTGTTCTTGGTCCGCTCCTGTAGATACACGCGGTTTACGTTTATCGTTCTACGCGATGTTAAATGTGTGTCTGCGCCATGTTACGTATCGGTTAGATAGGTAGGTAGGTAGGTAGGTAGGTAGGTAGGTAGATATACTATATATGTTGCGGTATACCGGCGAGTAACGCGATACGCGAAACCGCGCGAAATTCAAAAGTCCTTCGGTGTATTTTCGTCGATTCTGGGTCGATAAATAATCCTATCTCGAATTATATCGAATATTTTCATTGAACCGTAAAGGATATTTATAAGGGGAAATTAATCAGAAATATACACACACACACACATATATATATATATATACATCGAGTATCAACGATTTCCCTTATTCCATTTCATTCAAACCACTCTCCGCAATCGATCTTCCTTAAAAAAAATTCTCTCTTGAAGTAAATCTTACGAGAAACAAATTCAACATAACCTAACTTTAATAAACGTTCTCGCACGCGTTTCGACTGCGATCGGTTCAACGCGCAAAAAATAAAACAACAAAAGATAACTAAATAAATAAATAACGAAAGCGAGCGAGAGAATAGAGAAAGGGAAAATGAAGAAAAAGAAAAAAAAAAAAGAAAATGAAGAGAAAAAAGAAGAAACGCAGTTGCGTCTGAGGGCTCACCTTTTTTATGAACCGGCAAAATCTTGGCGATCCTCGAGTTGCCCGCGTAATCCAGATCTCGACGGTCGCGAGCAACTCCGGCGTTCCTCGCACTCTTCTCCTCCTCCTCCCCCTCCTCCTCCTCCTCCTCCTCCACCGCTCCCTCCTCCAGCTCCTTCCTCTCGATCCAGTATTTCGTTCCTTCGACGCACCGACCGTGTACCACTACTTTGCGTTTCACTACTAACACACCGACGATGCAACAACCATCTAAATCACTACACGCCGAACGTCGTGCCGGTTACGAGGACGACGTACCATACGTAGTATCGCGATTTATATCCTCTTATCTCTTTTTCTCCTTTCGCACGATACCACTAACTCTCTCTCTCTCTCTCTCTCTCTCTCTCTCTTTTTCTCTATCTTTTTCTCTCACATGCACGAATCACACATACACCACGCACAAACACCACGGATTTTAACCGAACGAATCCAAGCTTTGCCGGGGTCTTCGCTTCCGAAAAAATCACCTCGACTCCGTCGTCTTCTTGAAATTCTTGTCTTCTTTCTTTTTCTTTTTCTTTTCCTTTTTTTCGTTTTTTTATTTCTTCTTCTTCTTCTTCTTCTTGTTCTTCTTCGTCTTTTACACTCGCTTCTCTGGCATCGATTTTAAAAAGAAACGCATGAACTCTCTCTCTCTCTCTCTCTCTCTCTCTCTCTCTGCCTCTCTCTCGTATCTTTCCTTTTTCCGCTTTTTCTTTTTTTGTTCTTCGTAACCGACGTAACTAAGTAAGTAAGTACCAACCACTTTACGATACGAGGACGAGGACGAGAATGAGAACGAGAACGAAAAGCGCGTGTTATTCCTTCCGTTGTACCCTCTCCCCACTCCACCAATTCCAAAATCTCCCGCACGTTATTCTCTTGTTTTCTTGTATTTATCTACCTGGTAC